>NC_022027.1:54867954-54897792 GCF_000317375.1 Microtus ochrogaster | reverse complement strand
GGAGGGAGGGAGGGAGACGGACTTCGTAAATAAAATCTACATGGTCCTTCCTGGCCCAAGGCTCAGTATCTCATCTAGTAAAGCAAAACGGGCAGGAGCTTCTTCATCCATCCCGATTGCCTACGAAGTAATTAAGACTGACAACCGGAGCAAGGATGCATCCCTGCCTACACAACTCATGCGGAGAAACACCTACCCGCTACTCTAATAACGACAAGGCGGGAAAACCTGCCTTTAATTGCCATTTAAATGATAATTATACACACAGCCTGTTTCCTGGTAAATCTATTAAGATGCAGTTAAGATAACTTCATATCATGCATTTAAATACAGACTTTCCTCCAGAATGGCTTGATAAAGGAGAGGGAACATTTGGGACAGCTGGAAGGGAGGTGGCAGAATGGTTAGGGTGGCGGTCTCACATCCTTCCCCACTGGATGGATCTCTAGTAAGCAAAGTGTCAACTGTCAACCTATAACACAGGCCACTGCTGTTTGTATTACATAAACATGGCTTTTTACCTACTGGAACCGACTTCACGGTTAAGTAAGGCAGCCATCACTCAAATGCTTAGGGCAGGGAGAGACGCACAGCAACACGCAGCGTGGTCATTTATTAGCACAACAGTAGCTTTTGTAACAAACCCATCTTTTAAAAGGTTGGCTTCACATCGTGTCTGTCCTGAAAACACATCTGCCTTAGCACTGGGGAATCAGCTTCTCCAGCTAAGTTAGATACTCCAAGACATGCGATATGACCCTAGTCATCCAAGACTGAGAACTATAAGTACCTTTTCTCAACTATTTACTACACGGACCAGGGGAGACGAGCTGTTGTGAGGCAGAAGCAGACACAATAAACGGTGCTGTAATGCTTAACCTTAACTGGTCCAAGTCACTTAATGCCCATCTTAACAGCCAACATTCTTGATGCTGACAAGCCAGATGTGGTCGGTGTCACCCAGGCAAACAGGGCACATTCCAAGTCTGTCATCAAGAAAAAAACCAGCCAAACAAACCAGCAACACTATCATCACAGTCTGGGGCGATGGCTCAGTTGGCAAAATGCATGAGGAGCACCCAAGTTCAGACCGCTAGCACACACCTGAAATCCAGTGTCACATAGCAGAGACAGGAGGCTGCCTGGGACTTGATGGCTACCCAGGCTCGCCAACTGCTAAGCTCCAGCTTCAATTAGAACCCCTTATCTCAAAAAATATGATACTAATGGAGAAAGACTCCAACACATCCCCCGACACACAAAAAAGCTCCTCATCATTAGGCATGCTTAATGTCACTGGATTTGACACTTGCAAATGGCTACAGTAAGCTTTACATTTTGTACGTTTTTACCAAAAATAGTCATGCAGAATAAGAAAACAAGAATTGCAGTTAACACAAAAGGATTACACAAATCAAATATAATCAGCCTCAGTGTTCCAGAAAACATAACACGTTAAAATACTATTTCAAATACACCAATCTTGCTTTATCTATGGTGTATACGTTCTATAATAAACAGTGAATTTTCAATCAGTTTATTCATAACCTTTAGTTAAAAGAATTTGGTTAAGCAAGATAATGTGATTCCCCAGTGTATACAGAAGACACTTAATATTTCTTTTCTTTCTTAAGTGTATGGGTGCTTTGCCTACATGTCTGTCTGCACACCATGTGGGTGCTAGAGCCTGTGGAGGTCTAAAGAGAGCACCAGATTCCCCAGAACTAGAGTCACACAGGGTTGTGAACCACCATACAGGAGCTTGGAACTGAACTGGGTCCTCTGAAAGAGCAGCCAGTGTTCTCAAGCGCTGAGCTGTCTCTCCAGCCCTGCTTCGGGTACTGAATGGCCAAGCCCATGTCAATACTGGGCTTTTAATGAGCCACGCTGACGTCAGCGTCAGGGAACTGCAACAAGGCAAGCAGACGATCCCTTTTAACTCTGCAGCTCACACTTTACTGGTGGGATCTGCTTCCTAGGCATCTGGGACTCCCCTGAATAGGTCCTCTGGGCCACTCAGACCTCCTCACCAGTTAGGCTATGGCTGCCTTGACACTCACTGTGAGGGACAGAATCAGAATATTTAAAACCTGCTGTTTCCAGAGTCTCCAACCACAGGGCTCCCTAACACATGCCCCTTTCCAGCTGGTTAGACAGCCATTTCTGGGTAACACAGAAAGGTCACACACCCCTGCCTGGTACATTTTGGAGCCCCCTAAAAGCAAAAGCAGATCGCTCAATTTTTATTTACAATTTTCCGTATTTTTTATCCCCAGGTCCTCGGGGCCAACTATCGACTCTGTTGGCTTCCTTCCCATGCCTGGTCCCTCACTGAGGCTAGCTTTGATGGCGGCGGTGTGGAACGTGTGTACTGGAGCACATCCAGGGCTGCCTCCGTGGCCATCTCATCTGCATCCACCCCACTCTGGCCCTCCATCTTCAGCTTTCGCGGCTGTCGTTGGCCTCAGAGCTGATATAAAAGGTAACTCTGAGATCACTCCAGGGGCAAATGTAAAAGGATCTCCTGCGTGACCTGCCAGCTCTGGCTGGCGACAATGGATGGAAGCAGCATAACTCTCCCGCCACAGCTTTATTTACATAGCTCGGTTCCAAGGAAACAAAACAACAAATGTTGCCACTGCCACCATGTAACATTTAAGCCCTCCTACAAAGCGGAAAGGAGCCTTTGAAAAAAGCCCAGAGGCCCAAGATTCCAGGCAGAAGAGAAAAAAGTGCAGTGTGGTAAAGTAGGAGCCTGAGTAAAGCTCTTTGATACATCTACCTTGAAAGTTCTTTGTGAGATCGACCTTGTAATGGAAATGCGGGTGGACAGCGGACCACGAGAATAAACACCCGCCACACTCAGCTGCAAGTCCAGCTTGCCTGCCTCCTGAATGAGACAAGACCTTTCACCACAGTGCCCGGAGCCAACACACTGATTTCATCCCCTCTTCTCCCAGGAAGAAAGTGTGGGAAGTGAAACATTGGGCCTCAAGAGAAACAGGTCACTTTTGAGAAAGAGCAAGCTGTTACGTCATGGAAGCTTCAAACTCAATGTCCACTTTCTTTTCGTGGTTGAGTCAGCACCTCATGTTTCCAATTTGGTGAGCAGGGCATCTAGGGGCCAAAACTCTTCTGCTGGCAGGGTGAAAATGTTTGGTGTATGTTTAGGGCAAACACGATACCCTTCCTCTATCAATGGCAACAATCCAGCTCTACTCTACCGTGGCTTAAGGGTTCTGCTTCCGGCCATGCTTCTGACAGTTTCCCTGCTACCCAGGTACACAGCTGCCTTGTCTGACCCCTTCTCAAGTTCAATAATTCTGTAACATGATGCCCAGAACTCAGGACAATTAAGTTACTAATATTACTTCATTAAAGAGGAGAAAGCCCAGAAGTAGGCACAGTACTCTGTGTGTGTGTGTGTGTGTTGTGCATGAGTATGAGTGTGTGTGTGTGTGTGTGCATGAGTATGAGTGTGCGTGTGCATGAGTACGAGTGTGTGTGTGTGTGAGTATGAGTGTGTGTGTGTGTGTGTGTATGTGTGTGTGTGTGAAACTGGGACCAAGACCATAGACACAGCACAGGCTGCATAGGAATCCTCCCCTTGAAACAGTGCCAACAAGTTCTCCCGGAAGGTCAAATTCACCTTCAGAGATCACACATTAATGACTTACAAAGGTATTCCCTTCCTCTTTGACACTCTGACCGCTCTGATGACCACAGGCTCCCATAGCTCTCTGTCCCTTCCTCTCATAGTCCCTATTACCCTCTAAGTAGTCAGTCCATTAACGGATCTCTCCTCCCACTAGCAATGAGCTCTGAGGTCTGGTCAGTATATATTATGCTGATTAACGTATCCCAGGCTTACCATGCAGAAGCAGCCATTGCATATTAATAATGTGCAGATAAAGGGTTAAAATTAGACTCCTGACTTGAACAGAAACCACAACTATCTTTCCATCATCTCGCCTTCAATTTACCAAATTCCACATGACAGCCCAAGGTCCCTGCCTGCAGCGACTAAAGACTCGCTGAACCGCCCATCAGCAGGGAAGGGGGTGGGCGGGCAGGTGGCTCAGCACCATCGGGAAGACTCTGGGGTGCGTGGGAGCACATGGAAGCTTCTTACACAGGACCAGGGGAATCACAAGGTCCAGCTGCAGCCTTCTGCACCGGCCTGCTTTCTGCCCCAGAGCTCCTCAGGACCCTGAGGCTTCACCAGGGAGGAAGCCGTGTTCTCTCTGGGATTTTAGCTTATGAGACAGAAGTCATATTCTTCATTTGGAAGTTGAACATGGCTTTTAAACGAGGACGGGCTTTTCTCACAGTCTGGTGCACATGCAGCTAGACTTCCAGGTCTGCTGCAGTTTCTCCTGTGTACAGCATACGAGTCTCTGCTGAGATAGCCTTTTTCCAGCCAAAGTCAAAAAGTGTGAAGAGAAAGTGAAAGCTTTCTTCCCTTCATCCTTCATAAAAAATACCTTTCCTATTTATATTCTACAGTGCCATGTGTCTTTATCGTCGAGCATTAGCCATTCAGGAAACGCCACCACAGAGCACTGCTAGCTGGAAGACGGGCAGGTAGAAATAAAGAGTGTCTTATCTGCCATCAACTTGTGTCATGCCCCAAAACTAGCCAAGAGAAACTGAAAGAACGCCACATCTCGCATGGTCTCTGACACTGTGTGAGTCTTGTCCCAGGTGATGGGGGGACGGGGGGGCGGGGTGGCTTAAGCTCAAACCTGGCCTTTAGAAGGAATGTGTGCTTTGGTGGAAGAAGACATAAATCTGAGAAAGTGAAGAATTGGGATGCAAATATCATAAGTCCCTCAAGTAAGGGAATGATGATCACTGTAGGGTACAGAGCTGGGGAGGAAGGGGCGAGGAACAGAAGTAGGGAACTCAAAAGTAGGGCGCACCATGAAGGACTGGGGGCGCACCACGAGGAAGTGGGGCACACCATGAGGAAGTGGGCACACCACAAAAGATGGGGGGTACACCATGAAGGACTGGGGGTACACCACAAAGGACTGGAGATGACAACACAAAGGACTGGGGGACACAACATGAAGAACTGGGGGACACATCATGAATGACCCCGATGTGGGATTCTCTTCTGTATATGTGTTGCTTTTTTTGGTTAATAAATAAGCTACTTGGGTCTATGATAGGGCAGAACAGAGTTAGGTGGGGAAAACTAAACTGAATGCTGGGAGAAGAAGGTGGAGTCAGGGAGACACCATGCAGCTGCCAAAGGAAAAAGATGCGAAGTGCCAGCTGGAACCTTGCTGGTAGACCATGAGCCTCATGGTAAAATATAAGATAATAGAAATTGGTTTATTTAAGATGTAAGAGCTATATATAGATAGATAGATTGACAGATATCTCAATATGCTTAAGCTATTGGCCAAGCGGTGTTGTAAATATTATAAATAATATAGTTTCTGTGTGCTTGCTGCAGGACCGGGAAGGACAGAAACCTCTGCCAACACGACCCAAACAAAATCAGAGTAGAAAGTCAAAGTGAGCTCAGGGGTTAACAGATCGGGTGCACTGGAATTATTGAGATAGACATGACAAAGATAATGGAAAAGAGATTAGGGTCAAATATTAAATAAAGTTTCAAACATCAAGATAATAAATTTTCAGAATGAAATCCAAGCCCCACGCCTAACAGATAATTGAGTAATTATTGTTTGGAGGAGCAGAAATAACTTTGGGAATTAACAAAGATTTTTCACAAGAAGAAAAGAATTTAGACTGGATCTTACATTTAGTAAAATGTCATTGAGCAATGGAACAGTGGGAAACTATCTCAGAGAACATATTACATTTCAGGGATATTAATTTGAGAGCAGGAAGTCTAATTTACATTAGAATGTATATCTGATAACCTCAAGAAATAAAACATAAATCGGCTTCACAATTATAATTCCAAGTAGAAAAATCACAAAATGCTATAAAAAAATCAAATTTCCAGATTTGCCTGGCATATGGTACAACTAGATAAAGCAGTTAGATTTTGGGGAAACAGAAATTTTTTTCAAAGTCTTAACTGGCTTTTTTTTCCAAAGAGAAATGAATTTGGTAAGTGATATCTTAGACTAGAAGGTACCTGAATATTTCAGTAGATTAAAAACTTTACCATACTCTTTAGAACAAATAGTCAAATATTTCATGCAACGCTTTAACATGCATGAACAGTTGTGTAAACACACACAGACACACGCACAAGGACACAAGATTTAGCATGTCATGTAAACTGTAAAATAGACAAGTTGTCACCTCAATATACGGGGCTGTTGGTCATTGGACAAATCAGGCATCATGTCACTCCCAATCAAATCACACTGACTCTAATGATGGGCCAGTGCTTCGTTTGTTTCACACAGGTGCCTAATCACACACTGTAGAAGGATGACTTCACCACAAGGGCCTGGCTCTGACAGTAAAGGAACCCACCAGGCAAACATGAAGACCATAATTTGGCTCATCAGCATCCACGTTTTAAAAAAAAAAAGTCACAGAGTGAGTGGTCTGAATCTCACAGCTGGGACGGTGGACACGGGAGGATCCTTGGGGCTTTCTGGTCAGTCAGTGTAGCCAACCAGTGAGTTCTAGGCTCAGTAAAGGAGCTTATCTCAAAAGTAAGGTAGGGAGCAAGTGAAGAAAACAGCAGACATTGACTTCTGTAGAAGTGCGCACACAGACACACTCTCACACACGTGCACACTCACACACACACACACACGTGTGCGCACACACATGGAGCTTGAACAAACTTACTTACCAGTTTAAGCATTGGGAAATTTCATTCTGTAAAAGTCACCGAATGGGGAAGAAGGACCATCAAGGGAGGTGTCACAGAAGAACAGGGAACCATGGGAAGGGAATGAACGAGAACCTATAATGGCAAACACGTATGACCACGCTATAATAAACCCTTTACTTTATATGCAAAATTTGAAAGCTATTTTGAATAAAAGAATGACAGTATGAAATGACTAAATCTAAATCGAACTAAATTTCTCTCCTAACCACATGCTTAAATATTTCCCAGGAACAGGCTGAGTGGGCAAAGCAGGAAGTGAAACCGAGTATGATCACCACGAGAGCTGAGGGCAACGAAAGACACTTTGGAACTAGTTGGCGTGCTATTAACATTTCATTTAAAAGTCTATTCCCCTGGCAACATCAATGTAATCAGAGCCACGCTAAGAGGGATCTCAAGAGGTAAGTCTTCAATTTGCTGTCTGGCAACTGGTGTAGTCTTTTATGCAAATGCACTTTGCTGCAGTGGGGCTGGCCCACATGGCATCTGAGTGACTCACCCCGCCCTGCTGAACAGAGAGCAGGGGGAAGCTCTGCTTTCCACTCTAGTAAACGTACTAGGAAAGACAATTCATAATGGCCCACTTCGGGGAACATGTGGCTTTTGCTTCTCAGATAACAGATCCTATTCCTCTGAGTTATTCTGGGATCTATTCTCCTGTAAAGTCTAAACTTCTGTGCAGTCACACAGGCACAGGAAGAACTAAAGTATGATGGTTCCGTTGTGCAAGGTGTTGCTAAACAAAGCTCGCGGCTGGCTCTCCTGAGATGCATACTATAAAGCTCCGTCATTTCTTCGGCTCTGCAATCATGATACATGTCCTAGGAGATTGGGTGTGGAAGAGGGTCTAGAAAAACCGAAGGAATTCTCACCCACTGATTTATTTTCTTTTGGCTTTAAGCAGGGCTGAGTGAGTCTAAATACATGACGTGCAACACTGAGCATTTCCTAGCAACCTAAGTAAGTTAGAGCCTCAATGACCTCCAGCCTTAGCCCCTGCCGTCACGGCGAAAAAGCAAAGGTAACATGAGTTCCTTGCCCATGAAGCAAGCCTACTGCCGTTACAAATCTGAAGAAAATCTAAGAAGGAAGTCTGATTAAATTATCAGTGGCTACCAAGTCCTTCTGAGTGTCCATGTACATGAGCACACTCATGGGAATCGTGCATACCCCACGGCTAGTGAGTGTTCGATAAACCCCTGATGGCCCATTCTGCCAGGGCATGGCCACCCAACCTGTTCTTCTGCCACTGTGTTAAAGAAGGCGGACAAGCTGGAGTAAAGCTGTACTTGAAATGAAATTTAAAGACACATGGATAAAGCAGGGTAGTGGTATGTGAGAGGGCTCAGGGTGAAAAGGGGCTTGCTGCCAAGGCTGATGGCCTGAGTTCAAGCCCTGGGTCCCAGACGATAGGAGAAAAATACTCCTGAAAGTTACCGTCTATCCCCATGTGTACCAAAGCACACACCTACACACACACACATGCACCACGTGTGCACATGCACACACACATGCAGACAGACAGACAGACAGACAGACAGACACACACACACACACACACACACACATCTTTTTTAGAGAAGCAGACCAGCGCATTAGGCTACCTTTCCTTTAGGTACCCTCTCCCGTCTCTGTTGCCCCCACCCCATCAGACATTACACTTTCATTTTAGAGTTGTTTTGTTTCCATTCTCTTGACGGGAGAATTGGTTGGTATTTGCTGAATTACAGGCTGAGGGGGGAAAGGAAGCAAATTGATCTTTTGCCTCCCCTTACGACACACGAAAAGGTCGGGGAAGGTCGGAAACAAACTGGGAAAGGGAAAGAGATGAGGCCCAGAGACTAACTCTGCACACGGAATTCTAAGTCCGGGGAGCACTGCTTTCTCGAGTGGTTACATACATCATGCCCTTGACTTGAAGGAAAACGCAGTTTCAGCTGGAGATTGGTGGGGGATGCTCGCCTGACAAGCACAAGGTCCTGCGTTTGATCCCCAACCATGAAGGAAGAAGTAAGAGAGACGCGTGGCTGGGGAAGAACATGAGCCTACTCTGACACCAAGTACTGAATACAGATTTGTACTGGGTTTTTGATGGGTGTAGTCGACCGGTAGGCTAGAATTAACCAGACCAGCTCAATACAACAGATCTAGTTTAATAATTGAAAATGGGGAAACTCACACAACGGGGGTCCAGGGAACACTGCAAGCAGAGAAGAGAGCAAGGGCACCTGGATCCCAGGTTTTCTTCCCTGGCCCTAGGCGGCCACACCCTAGCCAAATGTGATTGGCTGAGCTTCCCCATCAGGTTTTGTTCTGTTCTGGTACTGGGTCTCACGTGGCCCACCTGGCCTGACGCTCACCAGGTCTCACCAGGTCGCCAAAGCTGACCTTGAATTTCTGACCCTCCTTACACCTTCTCCCTCCCAAGAGTTGGGATTACAGATTTAAGTCACCATGCCAAATTCGAAGTATGGTGTTTTCTCAACCATCGGAGCTTCTCCTGAAGCTACCAGAGTCCTAGTAGACAATACAGCCCCTGTCTTTAGGGGTACACAGGGGCTGGAGGGGAAGAATGAGGGGGCGTGGTCCTGAGTGAGGAAATGTGTTCAAGGTCAGCATCTCTGTGAAGATGTAGTGAGGACATTTGGGGCTTCAGACTCCCAAATAAAGCCCATGATTGACTTGACTTGGAAAAGATAATCCTAGAATCTGAAGGAATGAAGCAATATTTTAAGTAACGTTGAAAGCACAAGAAGTACTTTGGTCAGAGGTGAAGTGAGGGGAGTAAGGGGGCCAGGGAACATCACAACTGAACTGAGAGGGTATGAGGGTCCGGAGCAGGGAATGTATGAGATAGGTTTAGGAGGAACACGGGGCAGGGAATGGCTATCCACAGTGGGCGTCTCAGTGGCCAGCTCTTTCATGTCAGATCAAGAGTAGTTAGCATAACTGAGGGTTTGGCTTAGGGTTTGGCATACCTAGCCTTTAGCTGGAAAGTGCTTACAGAATGTTGCTGTCAAGAGGGACACGCACATGGAAAGGCATAGAAGGAATGACAGGGAACCTGCCATCCACACATTTACACGCTTTCCACAAGTTGTTCCCTGAAGGGAACGGATTCTGCAGTCTTGGCATCAGACGAGCCTCTAAAGGGACAAATGACAAGCCTGATTTACAGGGCCACAGGGCCAGTAGCGGAGGAGAGAGGGGGCTATACTTGCATGAGTTGTGAAAGGCTAAGTTTGCACACCTTGTGGACTTTCAAGAAATAGAGGATTAACAGGCAGATAGAAAAGCCAAACAGAGCCCAGGGCAGGTGTGTGTGTGTGTGTGTGTGTGTGTGTGTGTGTGTGTGTGCGCGTGTGCGTGCATGCATGCGTGCATTTGTTAGGCTGTTCATTTCTACTAAAGGCTCTGTGATGTGGGACATAAAATCCTGAACTCGGTAATATGTAAAAAGTACATTAAAAGAACAAAACAAAAACTAATGTAGCCCCTCCACAAAGCAATCCATTTACACGACTGCTCTCTAGACAATCCTATTTAGAGACAGGAAACTTAATTTATGAGAGCTTAGTAGAACAAGGCATAAACCTGGCTTATTGCTTATATAGAGTTGGGAAAATAGATACAGGGAAATTATGGGCTCCAGGCTAGTCTGGGTTACGTGGTAAGACCTTGTCTGAATGAAAAACAACTACCACAACTCCAAACATGTTATAGGATGTGTGTGTACTCGCGCGCGTGCGCACACACACACACACACACACACACAGAGAGAGAGAGAGAGAGAGAGAGAGAGAGAGAGAGAGACTCTTCTACCAAGCATCTCTAAGAAAAACATCTACGTGCACGTGCACTTGCACTTGGCACCCGGCTGGAGGCAAACAGGATGACTGGAAGTAATCAAGACTCATTTCTGAAAGACTCCCAGGACCCCGGACTACTGCAGGTGCTTGTCGCCTTCCTGATTATGAACAGTCTGCAAGGCTTTTCTTTCCATGTTTCTTTAGTGTGTGTGTGTGTGTGTGTGTGTGTGTGTGTGTGTATATATATATATATACTGACTTCTCTCAAAGCACATGGACTAACTTGTGTTCTAAACTACTGGTCACAGAACCAGTGAGCATATTCAGTTCATCAACATCAAGAGTAACAAGAATTTTAGAACCAGTGTTCTCTTTTTTATGAGCATCAATGCCCTTTCTTTGATAGCTCTGAGTTGGAGACTGTATCCTTGGGCAGTGTAGTTTAGAAGTACTTCTTTTCTTTTGCTGCACAAAGTTTATCTGTGATTTGTACACTGACGCTTACTTATTCTGTCTCCATCTGCTAGGGGCTGTGCCCCAGGTGAATGGGTTCTCTGTGGAAATCACTGAGTTTCCCAACACGCCCAGACAATACATGGAATACATCAGTCCTGTGCCCATTCCACCTTAAGAACCGATCATGTGTTTTCTTTAGCAATCATGTCACATTCTCCAAGATCCAACTTAATTTAAAACCACGACTTCTATCTATCTACCCTAAAGAAACTCCTCCGGGAGCTGATCAAGGCTCCCAGGGTCTCCAGGTGCCTTCCCTGCCCACCTGGCTGAGGGAGGCCTTGTTGAGGCTCCTCACCTGCTGCCCTATTCTGGTTTCTGGTTTCCCCTCTCACTTCCTGTTGGTAGCAAGTGCTCTAGTTCACATTTCCTTTCGGTATTTTGACCCCAGGTACCCGAGTTTAACATCTGTTGTTTTCTTTGTTTGAGACTTTGTTTTGAAGATTAACCTGGCCAATGATCTAAGCTCATCTTTCTCCAGCTGCATAGCTTAACGATTAGGAGAATTCTAGCCGACTTTTCCCATCAAGGCCATTATTCTTTAGCCCCACCACGAAGTCTAACCACTACCCTGGTTGATGAGATAATCATAATGAGCAACTCAGTGTAATCTTTTTCTGGCCAACTAGATTAAGTTGGTATGAATTATTACATAATCAAATCCAGGAAGAAACTATTATTCCAAACTCATTGAGAATGACATGAAAACTCCAACCTCACTAAGAGATGCCTTTTATTTAAGTGACTGATGTTACAACTTAGATGTTAGAAACTACTGTGATGCTTGCTTTATGAAATGCAGACAGCACAAAACACAGGCTGCAACTTTTTAAGCCATTACAAGATGATCATTTTAATTCACAGGCCAGTAATTCCAAACACATCTAGAATCTGAGTAAGGTAGTACTCAGGGTGGTGCAGAAGACTAAGCAGTTGGTGGCTCTCCTTTCATGAGTGATGACTCAAGTCAGCTAGACCAGAAATAAAATCTGAAGGGCACACAGCTGGCACACAGCTGTAAGCTGCCTACTGTGAGTGATAACGCGATCCGTTTCCCCTATTTGTGTGAGTGACTTGCGAGCAAGATTGCAATCCACCGAGAGCATCTCTCCTCTGCAGCCTGAGGCTTTCCATGTCCTGGGGACACCTCTACTGGGTTCCTCTGCTTGCACCACGAACTGCACAGTGACTTCTCGACTTCACTTGAGGAGAAGTTGATCTTTAAAGTCAAAGTATGAATCGCTTACAAAATAAGACTCCAGAACTTGAGAAGACTTTTGCTAAAGGAACTTCGCTCGCAAGATTTAAGGGCCAGACAAGCGCAGACCCAGAGTTCTGTGCCGACCACGAAGTAAATAAAGGCAGCTTGTTCACTTTCAGTGTAGAACACCTTAATTCACATTTTAACCTCTGATTACGGGAAATTCCAACCACACACAAGAGCACAGTGAGCCCACAACAGATCCCATGTGCCCATCAGTGATGCAGTAACCACAACAACCCCCTCTCTGGGTCATCTGAATGACACTCTAGACATGGTTTATATCTCATTTCAATGTACCTTCAGACCCTTAAAAATATAACCAGAATACCATAAATGCACCCAGTGGCTTGCTAATATTCTGAAGCAAACGAAAGGCCCAACTCTGGAACCCTTACTGTGTCTCACCAAGGCTCACCTCAAACCATCAACGAGAGTGCATTGAGATGGACATACAGATACATGTGCTAACTTATCTGATACTTCAACTCTGCAGGAACACGTGTGTCTTCTCATGAGTGCACAGGCACCTCACGGACGCAGGAGGTCCATGTCAGATGTCATCACTTTCCCCCTTAGACAAGCCCTCCCACTCATCTGGAACAGCAGCCAGTAAGGCCCTTGGATCCTGTCTCCACCTCCCTGGCGCCGGCATCACAGGCATGCACACTGAGTGCAGTGTTTTCATGGTGCTGGGATCTGATTCATCTGATAATGCTAAAACTTGACCGAGTTATGTCCTCAGCCCCTGACACAAAGACTCTCGAGAGCATAGGTAGCTGTAAATTATCGTAAAACTCAAGAGATGGATATGTACTACTCTTAATACTTCTTAAACTTTTATAACTTAGTTATCCTAAGTTTTTTTTAATGTTTTTAAAACATTAAAACTTAATCCTAAGTTTTTTTATGTGTATGGGTGTTTTTGCCTGCATATATGCCTGTGCACCGTGTGCCCAAGGTCAGAAGGCGGCAGTGGATCCCCTGGAACTGGAGTTATGGATGGTTGTGAACCTCCATGTGGGTGCTGGGAATCGAATCTGGGTCCTCGGGAAGATCAGTAAGCGTCCTTAACCACTGAGCCATTTCTCCAGTCCTATAACAGTTTTTTTTTTTAAATGACTGTTTAACAAGTGACTTGCAAAATTCCTAAAAACTTAGGAAATAATTTTTAAAGCCGGTGCCATGTTAGCATCAACACACTCAACTCACGCTGAAGTAACTGGTAACTCTTGTCTAGATTCCTCTGTCGTCTCTGTCCTCTCCTCATCCCTGCGGTGGAGGATTTAAGCTTTGGAAAGCTGCACCAAGGTTAGGTGTCCAACCTGCCTGGGTGGTGCTTCCTGTTACAACAGCCTGCTTGCTCTTTCACGCTTCTGGGGGTGAAATGAGATGCCCTCATGAATGTCCACCTCCCTATCACCAGGGAATTGCAACTATGCTTTTATCTTTTGATGTCCACTCTCAAGTCTCCAAGAGAAAAAATTGCAAAGGGGCGGGAGCAGGGAGTTGGAAGAGGGAAAAATATATCCATCCTGAGCACATGAGCATAAGCCATTAATGGATTTGAAGCTGAAGACGATGGGCTATGGTGTGAGCTTGTGACAATCAGTCACTGTGGTGCTGTTCGGAATCCGGTGCAGTGGACCAAGGCAGGTGGCAAAGCCCAAGGGACCTCCAGCCTGGATGAGGTCACATGACCCCACCTTGAGCTTACTACATCCAAGCAAACTTCCAAGTTTCAACCAAGCAATCTTTTTATTGTAAAACTTAATTTTTTTCTTTTAAACACTGTACTAGGAAGATTTACAGCAATAATATAGCGAACTATGAGGATCCTCCTGCATGTGCTCTTCATGTAGTTCTGACAATGATCAGCTCCTGACAACGCCCACGCCCACTCACTTTCCAGCCAGTCCCAGAGCAGGTGATGTCATCCACAACCACTCTAGCACCTCCTCCCCATCCTTCCAAATCCTACAGCACTCCCTCCTCACCAGTCCTCAGTGTGACAAGGGCTCTTTGGGACATTTACCTTACGCTGGACATTCATGATATCACTGACCTAAAGGGCAGAAAACCTCTTTGGTTATACATGTATTGCAAGATTTAATTATTAGCAGGGAAGAGACTGGTGGGCAATTAGTTTTTACAAAGTTTGCTGACATTTGGCATACTTTTATATAACACGTTGACTGAATTCCTTCTGTGAAAACTGCACTGGGAAACCGTACACCACTTGGGTAGGAAACAGTATGGCAGGGAGGAAAACGGGTACAGAGCTCAGGGGCCTGTGTCTGTTCCTCTCTTCTGCATATGTGCTGTGCAGGAATGGTGGGTCCCCTGAGCCTACCATAAAAGCAGGACAGCAGTTGCCATTCTCCTTCTGAAGCTGTCATAACCCACTGTGACTGTGTCTCTAAGGGTGGCTTTGAAACAGAGGTACACCATTTACAGCAAGTGTGGGAATGACTGGCTGGACCACCACACAACAAAGAAATCTCTTGCTCTGGTCCTGAATATGAAAACTCTCCAAAGGAAAAAAGAGGGAAAGAGAAATGAAGGCAGTCAGAGCCAGCAAAACAAAGCTAACGCCATCCTTTCCATCATGTTAGAACTGGACGAACCGAAGGACGCCTGGCAGGATTGCTAGCACTGCAAAGGGGCTCTGACATCCCTGCTGGACTAAATATAAAATTAAAAAACATGATTCAACACGGGGGTTTCCTCTTCCGGTAAGCTTCAAGAATAATCTAATGAAACGGTTATTATTCTGTTTATACCCCCACAGCACTCTCCAAGATGCTACCCTCTCCATGCTGCAGGCCGCTTTGCCAAAGCTAATGGATCATTTGATGATCACAAACGTCTATCCCATCACAGCCGACACCACTTCCATCACAAAAGGACGGAGGTCTCTCCGTGCTCCAGGAGAAAGGAGGAGAGGTGGATTCACCCAGAAAATATCACACTGTGAACCACACTACTGTTATAGGGGAGGGAGAAGAGAGGCTTAGCCTATGTAACACGTGTTCTCGGACATTATTAACATTATTGAGAGTTTTATTACAAGAAAATGACAATTACAAGGATTGGGGACATGGTTTGTGTGATGGGGAAGCTTGGTTAACCAATTATCTTTAAGAGGTGGGACCGAGCTAGGGTGTGGCATGCTGGGACAGAGAACAGGTGCACAGCCCAGGTGCGCTCTCTCTGTGTGGTTCCCTTGCCACACAGCTGAGCTTGGACTTCTCGTTCCTGTTTCCTGAGTTTTTCCCCTTATAATAAATAAAAATGTAATTGTTTATCTTTAAGCTGGTCTGGTTTTTTCCCGAATTGGGTTAGCTTTTACAGTTTGTGTTTTTAAAATATGAATAATATCGGGCAGCCCTGAGAAGTTTTTTTTTTTTATAATGAATTTGAGACCTTAATATCATCTTTGCAGTAGTGGATGAAAACAACAGCTGTTAAGCCTGGTAAATCCAAATGAGATTATCAGGTCAAAAAAAAAAAAAACCACAGAAACACACAGAGAACATTTTGGACCCCTGTATAGGGACAATACAACACCAAAATAAAGATCTTATGAGGGAAAGAAACATTTTGTTTAAAAATAGTTTTTAAGACTTGACCATAATACTTTACAACCCTGAGAATTCACTGGCGAGGGAAGACACAGAAGATGTACCAACACTTCCCTTCCTTTCTCCCATGTTTGCAGCCACCTCCACAGCACACAGTCCCTGCATAACGTACATCTTATTCTCCACAAGCACACAGATTTTAAACACCACGAGTCGCTTGCTTTCTGCAAAGTAAGGTCATAAGAGAATCAACTTTCTTTGCACAGAGTGTTAAGTAACGAGACTGGCCAAGTTACAAACTTTGTTACCTCTCAAGGACACCAAAGAAAGGTCACAGTTTAAGACATCTAACAAATAAGATGAATTTTTTTAATTTGCCTTCCAGATGTACACTTCTTTGAGCAGACAGTACTGACAGCCTTGGAGAGGAACTAGCACTAAATACGTCTCAAGGTTGTTTACAATGTCCATATATCAACATATGCACTGATAATAAAAGACCATGTTCTATTTTCCCACCTGCTGAACAACGCTGAAATTCACGGGCTATTCTGCTCTGATCTTACAAGCCAGTAATAAGTTTTCTATGATTGGAGAGATGGCTCAGCAGTTAAGAGCATTTATCATTCTTGCAAATTACCCAGGTTTGGTTCCCGGAACCCACATGTGGCTCACAACCACCCATAACTCTAGTTCCAGAGGATCCAACAGCTGATTCTTATTTCTGCAGACAGCAGGCATGTATGCGGTGCATTAACACGCAGGCAAAACACATACACCTAAAATAGAATCAATACATCTTTAAAAATCCCATAGATCTGATGTATTACACCTAATTTCACAACAATAATATGGTTCTACTTTCAGGACAAAGAAAAAAGTCAATGAAAGCCTAGTTACAGAACTGGCACATGTCCATCAAAGGACAAGACAGAGACTCCCTACTAGCTCCTCCCAGGTAGACTGATGAAAGCAGCCCTGTGGGGACCCAGCCCTAGGAAGCCGGTGAGCGGAGTCAGAAATCATGGATAAACTTGGTGCAGTCAAAGCGTCAGAGCATTCACGAGATGATAAAATGTGGTAATCCCAGTGTTTCCTACCGATTAATTAAAATTAACGCTGACAACAGCCACATGGGTTTTCTTACAGATCAGGCAAAACATAACACAACCGGCAAACACGACATAGTATAACAACCACGTGACTGCTGAAAAGGGGATCAGCACAAGACACCTCAAGTTCCAGACAGAGGATGGATTGCAAAAGGCACTGTTCTGTAACCCTGAGACTTAAAGGAGCTACAGAGGAGGCAAGAGCTGAGCCACTGTGAGGACCATGCCCAGAGATCACAAGCTTGCCCAAGCAGAGGACTGCTCTCTAGAACCTGGTCTAAAGGTGGGCATGGGTTCAAGGACAAGAATCAACCTGGAAGTCATGAAAGCAAGGCATATTCAAAGCCAGTATCTTCGTTCAGTCCCATCCCATTACTATACAACAGTGGCTGACTTAACATTCAAGTTTCAAATGTCCCTGCAATGTCAGCCTCTTTTAAAGGCTATCGTTAAAGACTGCTGCATTCTACAAATTTAGATGATCATCGCTATCAGGAAGGTAGTGATTGAAATTACCAATAGGTAGCATCATTTAAGTGCCCATCCCTGACTGCCTTCGAGTCCCCAAAGAGCTGAAGATAACAATGAACTTCTGTGCTGCTATCTTCACCTCTAGAGTGGTGGCACACGCCACACCACAGCTAACCAAGTGTGAGAGAGCCAGGGCTCGGTAAAACTGGCCTGCAGGGGCATTTCAATTGTACTTCTATGACTGCCTGAAGACCTGAGAGTAAAACAGCCCCACTGGTCAGCCTTACAGACCAGGTGGTGCCAAATGAAGCACAATTAGTAAAAGCTCAGGGTCAGAAATTGGGGTTCAGCCTGAAGATCTGAAAAGCAAAACAGGCAGCCACTGGCTCTTACCTCTACCTCAGTCTGAAATGGTGGTCCTGCCTCCAGGAATCTCAGAATGAGACTCTGTCTCAGAGCTGTCTTCCCCGACCCCCGTCTTATATTCCTTTCTAAAGCTGGGATTAAAGGCATGTACCACCCAATTTCTATGGCAACTAGTGCGAATCCTGGGATTAAAGGTGTGTGTTACCATAACCTGGTCTGTAAGGCTGGCCAGTAGGACTATTTCACTCTCAGGTCTTCAGGCAAGCTTTGTTTATTGAAATACAATTGAAAAGACACTACACACCGACTTACAGTCCCAAAATGTTTTTGTTTGAGATGGGGCCTCAAGTAGCCCAGACAGGCCTGGAATTTTGTATGTAGCTGAAGATAACACCTTGGACCCATAATCCTCCTGCCTCTACTTCCCATGTGTTGGAATTACAGGCAGGCACTACTATGCCAACTTCAAATCATCAATGAAAGAGTTCTGGTACTGCCAACCCTTTTAATCAAATCAGTACCCAAATCAGCTGCTTTAGACGCACAGTAGGTAGATGTCCACAAGGAGGCTGAAAATGAACTCTTATCTATCCTACCATCATCAACCTTAACAACAGCTACGATATGCAGCCTCTCAGGATGCCAGCTTCATCACTAATCAAAAGAGAAATAATTCCTGCTGGCCTGACTTCCATTTCCACACTGATGATAACATCCAAGCAATGACATCTCCCTCCACCCACAGGTATCAGGGGATGGTGGCCTATGAAAGAGGAGACTCCTCACAAATACAGTCTCCGTTCTCCTGTATTAAACCTACCAATGTGGCCCACGGGGTCCTAGCTCCCGGAAGACAATGAGCCATCAGGACCACAAGTTTCCTAGTCTCAGCAAACCTCACCCGTGCGGGAGTCTATTCTCCCCACAGAACTGACTCCACTTCCTTCAGACCTCTCCTCATTGGCTGGACTGCGAGAAGATGGTTTCTTGGAGGATTGCATAACCTGCTCCGCCTCTGAGAGGTGACAAGATATGGGTCTTAAACTGGCAAATGTCAGTAAGCACAGTTGACAGGAACCACGCTAGGATCCTTCTGATAAAAGAGAACAGCCAATCTGAGGGTTTTTTTCCCCAAAATTTCTTTGACATTAGTCTCCTGTAGTAACAGGCTGCTTTTTTGTCCCAGCAGTCCAGAACTATCACTTCTGGGTCTCTCAAGAGGATTTTCCTTAACCAGGTGTGATGGTGCACACCTTTAATTCCAGCACTAGGGAGGCAGAGGCAGGTGGACCACTGTGAGTTCAAGGCCAGCCTGATCTACAGAGTAAGTTCCAGGACAGTCAGGGCTTTAACACAGAGAGACCTTGTCTCAAAAAAACCAACCAGCCAGCCAGCCAGCCAGCCAGCCAGCCAGCCAGCCAGCCAACCAACCAACCAACCAGCCAGCCAAACAAAAAAGAAGCCTTTCCTTTACCCCCAGCACAGTCGCGTGGCTGCCAGTGTCTCTTGCCCAAACAAATTTGGTGTCACCTTCTGCTTCTTTTTGTCCTTGGACCACTCTTTGGAAAGCCACATGCTAGGCACAGAGTTAAAAGGGTGTTTCCAAGCACAGCTCAGGCTGAGCCTGGGCCAGAGTCGACATGGACACTCCAGATCAGGTTCCAGTGCCTTCCTTCCCTTCAAGCTACAAGAAGGGGGAATCCTGGCTTGGACAAGTGGATGCACTCACTGTAAGTCATGTTAAAAATGTAGTGAGCCAGGGACTCCACAGACACCTTCAAATCCTTGTCAGAGCCATCACAGCAACAATGAAATGGGCGAATACAAGGTCACTGGGTGAAAAGAAAGGAGCCCACACAGGCAAAGAAGCAAGAATGGAAGGGAGTTCTCACGTCACAGAGCAGCAGGCCTTTATGGCAGTTTGTTTATTTAGCTCCAAAGTTTGAATGCTGGTCCTGAGTAGGTGCAGCTCAAGAGTGACTGTGTTACAGCATCCGAGGTTTAGCGTCCCTAACACTCTTGCTTCTAGCAGCGTTTCTAGTAATTAATTTTTGCTACATATATTTATCTTACCATTGCATTTTTGTGCTCATTTGTAACCAAGCTAATCAAATGCAAATATGGTTTGCTCTGCAACGGATGAACCATGACTTAACCATCTAAAACACAGCATAGTTATTTCACATTGTACATACCACAAAATAAGCAATACAAAATTTAAAACAAAGACAAATTTAAAAACAATTGTTTAGAATTGAGCAACTGGGTCGGTCATTTTGCTTAATATTTGGGTAGTTTGAGTACACCGGGAATACAATGCAATGTAGGTTAAAAACAAAGTGTGGAGAAGCCACTGGGTCTTACAGAAATCACAAACTTTTACAGAATCTAGTTACTCTTTCATTGTAATTTTAAAACAAGCATAAAATAAGCATGCATTAATTGACTGTACAAAAAATTCAGGGGTAAGGAGCAAAATAAACTGTTAGTCATCAAGGCTGCCTTTTATGAAGTTAGAAGAAAATTTGATAAAAGTCAAGTACCTTGAAGATTGGACATCCTAAGCAGACAGAGCTCCACTCAAAGATTAGGTTGAACGAATGTAGTTTATGACCGGGAAGCATTAATGACTTCCCCCAAGTACTCTCTGTTGTCAATGAGTTAACAGGCGTCTGTACTGAAGACTCTCCACAGACTTCTGTGGGCTATTCTTCACCCTCGTTACTCCTGGGTAGGGACAAAGGATATCAGCCCATAGCCCAGCATCTCTTCCAGTGGGTTACTCCAGTTCTGTCACCCGTGACGATGCTTATTATATATGCCATGCTCTCCATTCTGACCATGCTCATCTCCATAGCAACAAGGCACGCAGATGGAAAAGTAGGCTAGAAATTCCAAACTCTCGGGTGGAGGTGAGGATGGGAAAGGGCCCTTACTGAGGGGAAAAGGCAAGAGTGTATTCTATCAGACTGGCCTGTGCATAAAGGGTGAGCCTAGTGGGGAAAGTCGGCTTTGCCTGCATAAATGCAGGCCGGTAATGGTGGAGCTTGCCTTTAGTATTCTGGAGGCATAGGAAGGTGGATTGCTGAGGTAGCCTGGTCTACTAGTGAGTTCCAAGAAAGCCAGGGCTCTATGTAGTGACCCTGTCAGAAAGAAAGAGAGAGAGAGAAAGGAAAAGAGAAAGAAAGAAATTCAGTAAATGCCATTGTTTATAGAAGAAAGAATGATAAGCGTCTTGGATTATAAAGCCAAGTTTTACTAAAAAACTTGAATGTGCAAATTAAAACCTTAACTTCTACCTGCTTTTGGAAACCACACTGAGCCAAGGGTGGGGTAATGACAGTTGTTAATTTTTGGTCACTTAGAAGCACTGAAAGAGCTAAGGAAGTGTGGCCAAGAAGATAAGACACAGGACGAGTACTTTCTAGACAAGCTTATCTTCCAAGATCCTCTATGTGCCCAGAGGAAATTCCTGGGTGGGGGTGACTCGTGTGTCAGGGTGAGGAAGGAAGTCCCAGTGTCCGCTCAAGGAGGGAGGAGGCTTTCCTCACAGGCAGCTCCTGTCCTGTCCACACGTTCAGGTCTTCTGACTCAACCTCCCCCGTCTCCACAGACAGCAGGGCGGTGGTGGTGCACACCTTTAACCCAGCACTCAGAGGCAGAGGCAGGCAGACGTCTGTCAATTCAAGGCCAGCCTGGGCTCAGAGTGAGTTCCAGGGCAGCCAAGACAACACAGAAAAACTTTCTCTAAAAATCAAAACAAACAAACAAAAAACCCACAATACTCTCTCCTCAAGATTTCCACCTCCCTGAGGTATTTTTCGTTTTGTTTCGTTTTCCTTTCTGAGTTCTTGCCCATCCTTTTCTGGGACATGTGAGTACTTGTGATTTATTTCTATTTCTCCAAGAAAGCACAGGCAAACTGAACCTCTGCCGAGGGCCTGTCCCCCAAGACTGGTGCTTCCCTGTAACCTTACACAGTCCTCCGGGTGGATATTCATCTCAGCCCATTCATGAGGGCTCCACCCACCCGCATGAACCAATCTTCTCCCAGAGACCTAACCTTAGGGGATTAGATTCTCGCTTGTGAATTCTGGGAGTCACTCACAGATCTCAGATATTTCTAATCCAATCAAGGTGATGCTAAAAAAACAAGCCAGTACAAGATCACCAGGAGCAAGTGAATGCAAATGTCGGGAGCCACCTTTTTGAGGTGACTCCTCTCATGATCCTAGCTGCAGCAGTTTTTGCATTCCAGGGTAGAGGCATGAGGATTAGAAAAGTTAAGTAGACAGAACAGAGATAACCACAGAGACACAGGATAGGAACAGGAGGGCAACTCATCAAACACTGAATGTTGAATTCTGGCTTCTGAGCTCGCATGAGTTAATTTTTCATACACCTCTATTCCCCAATACAAAAGGGAGGAAGAAGGCAAAAGACGACGTTAACACGATACAACAACCAGAACAGTCATTTGCTCCAATACTTGAGACATTAAGCCAATAATTCCAAAGTAAAGTATTTGATGTTTGGGCAGTAAGCCTACCCTAGACCAAGTATCCGTCAGGCAGACATTCCCTAAGTCAAAATAAGGAACAGAAGTATGTTAGAATGCTCTGACCTTTGGTTAGGGTGGAGAGGACCTACCTCTAGGGGCCATCTTAAGGTCCAAAACACCAAGTGACCACACCCTAGGTCAGGGTGTGTGGTCATAGTTGCCAATGACGTGAGAGAGCAAAATAAACTCAAACTCTCTGACAAGGTGGGATAGGCTTGCATGTTTGGGTCCCCACATGCAAATGATTGAAAAAAAACTGTTTTTTTGAGAGACAGGGTTTCTCTGTACTTTGGCTGTCCTGGAACTGGATCTATAGACCAGGCTGTCCCAGAACTGGATCTGTAGACCAGGCTGGCCTGGAAATCACAGGGGTCTACGTGCAGGGATTAACAGTGTGCACCACCATGCCCAGGTTGTAAATGACTTAATAAACGTGACAGAAATATAATCACGGATGATCCTGAGATTCAGGACAGATTTCCTCTAAGCTTTGAGAGAAGGAGATGGGATCAGCTACCAAATGTCCTCTCCCAGAGGGCTAGAGCATCCAGGAGCCCAGCCAGGCCCAAGAAAGGCCTCACTCACAAACTGCTCAGTGGTAGTTTGAATGTAATTGGCCCCCATAATCTCATAAAAAGTGGCACTATTAGGAGGTGCGGCTTTGTTGGAGCCTTGCTGGAGGAAGCATCACCTTGGAGGCGGGCTTTGAGGTTTCCTAGGCTCAGGATACCACCCCGCGTTTCAGTTGGCTTCCTGTTGCCTGCAAGATGGAGGACTCTTAGCTACTCCTCCAGCACCACGTCTGCCTGCATGCTGCCATGCTTCTGCCATGACGACAATGGGGTCTCTGAAACTGTGAGCCAGACGTAATTAAATGTTATCTTTATAATAGTGGCCCCAAGACAGTCCTCCATGCTTGCATTATTCCATAAGGAAAATGCCCTGCCTGTTAATGCTGTAGTTGAGAACCTCTTTTTGAGAACAAATTAGCATTCTTGACAAGATGTTGAACATTCCCCTTTTCAATAGGATTAAGATATATTCTTAGAGACCTGGCCTGGTCACCCAGGCCTTTAGTCCCAGCACTCAGGAGACAGAGGCAGGCACATCTCTAAGTTCAAGGTCTACATTGCGAGTTCTACACACCAATCAACGGTTGTTCAGCTGACTGCCAGCTAAGTATCTGGTGATTTTTCCCTAAAGTTCTGTTCTGGGAATTTGATCCTATGTTCTTAAATGGTTGTAGCAATACCACGGTATCTAATTCTTAGCTGTAGTGGGGATATCCCCAAGAATTCCAGGCTCACCTACACTCACTGCTATTGAAAGTTTCTGCCCAGAAGAGCAAACTTTTAAGCCATCCCTTCAGCCAAGAGCCTGAGATAGCTGATTTGATAAAGAAGATTGGTGTTTTTTAAGTATCCACACCACTGCTCTTCAAGGCGGGTGTTAAACTTGGGGAGTCATATTTGTAGGGAGAGGTATTCTGACAGGGTTCATCTCCAGACAGCTAATCTTCACCCGAAATCATTTCTGTCACTGATGTCTGGTGTGGGGTATCCCCTACCACAAACTATTTTCTTTTTTTCTCTCTTCAAACCCACCATTTCCCCACTCTACTAAAGAAGGGCAAGCCTCTGTTTTCAGCAGTCAGCTCACGGGGCCTTGCTTGGGGGTACAATTACCAGGTCACTGAGCAAAGTGTCATTCTGAAATTCCCTAGGGTTACAGGTGTTGAGGAAATGAAAAGAGACAATGATTAAGAAGCAAGTCCTCTGACTTGGGGGAAGAGTTGTCATTTCCTGGCTTGGAGCAGGTGTGGAGGAGGACACCTATTATTATTAGCTCAGGAAGACAAGCCTGGAACCCTGCCCTCCCTCCATCAATCACCAGAGTAACTCGTGACAAGCACTCAGTAGTTTAAAAGGGAGTGGACTCTCTTGCTCTGCTCCCTTCTCTCCATTACATGGCACGGTGTCTTAAGCTTTTGACTATGTAGTATTATTTTGGCAATAATACTTACCCAGGTGCAGATAAGCTTTTAAGTCCACATATCTCATGAAGGGACAGTTTTCTAAGAAAAATTTCATCTGTGTTATGTGTATGTATGAGTGAGTATGTCTGAGAGTGAGTGTGTGCGTTTGTGACCATGCACCAGGGAAGCTATGTGGAAGTCAAAGAGAACTTAGGAGTCTCTCCTTCTACCATGTCGGCTCCAGGGATCGAATTCAGGTCCTCAGGCTCGGTGACAGATATGTTTATCCAATGAGCCATCCCGCCTGCTCCTTCATCAAAGTTCTAATAGACTTGATGTTGTACATGAGTAAAATAACTCAACTTTTAAGTGTTTGATAGTATTTAAACCTTAGTTGTAATAAGAACTGTAAAAATACATTAGGTATACTGTATTTGTATATATGTGTCAAAAGAATATAATATTGTAACCAAGATTAAACTTCTTTTTTTTTTTTTTTTTGTTTTTCGAGACAGGGTTTCTCAGTGTTGCTTTGGAGTCAGACCTAGAGCTAGCTCTTGAAGACCAGGCTGGCCTCGAACTCACAGAGATCTACCTGCCTCTGCCTCCCAAGTACTGGGATTAATGGTGTGTGTCACCACCACCCGGCCCAAGGTTAAACTTCTAAGTACATGCATGTTACACCCAGATAATGCTTTGGAGAAAATGAGTTTCATGATCAAAACATCTGTATAAATTTCCTGACTTTTGTAGCAAATCTTTAAATTACTTTTTAAATAAACAGTGATGGACACCAAGACATTTTTATTTAATTTAGCTTCTATTGGAAATACTTAAATTACTCTTTTTTGGGGAAAAAAATCAACATTTATGTCTTCAGAAATATCATATTTGTATTTTTTTTTTTTTTTTTGGCTTTTCGAGACAGGGTTTCTCTGTGGCTTTGGAGCCTGTCCTGGAACTAGCTCTTGTAGACCAGGCTGGCCTCGAACTCACAGAGATCCGCCTGCCTCTGCCTCCCGAGTGCTGGGATTAAAGACGTGCGCCACCACCGCCCGGCTTCATATTTGTATTTATATTGATGAAAAAATGTTAGCGTCTATCTTTAAACGTGACAAAGGCGGACACCCACAGACTCTGCTAAACACCCGAGCCTCAGATCCATGAAGACGACCTAAAAAACCGACTTCTGATAGAAAGAAAAAGCCGGATTGTGCCAGAAAAATACGAAAGCTGTCTCCAGTATCCCTGTCACCAAACCTAGAGCTCTGAATTAGGTTTGTTCTCAGTAATCACAAGCTCATAGACTCTCCAAACCCACACCAGGGTGCCATTTTGGTAACTTGACACAGATTAAAGCCACCTGTGAAGAGGAGAGATCCCTCCATCAGACTGGATGTGAGTATTTTCTTGATCAATGATTGAAGGGGAAGGACCCAGTCAACTGTGGATAATGCCATCCCTGGGCAGGTGGTCCTGGGTGCTATAAGAAAGCAGGTCGGACAAAACAAGCTACGAGAGCAAGTCAGCAAGGAACACCCCTCCTGGGCCTCTGCATCAGCTCCTGCCTCCCGGTTCCTGCCCTGTCTTCTCTCATGATCAACTGTAGCTATAACCCAAACAAACGCTTTTGATCAGTGTTTTATCACAGCAACAGAAACTTAGCTAGGACATCTATGAATAGCGTTTGTATCGTGTCTTAAATGCTAACCTTTTCTAACCTTTGAAGAGATTTCTTCCAAAACACCAGTCAAAAGCGCATCTGTTTTATCTGTTAATCTCTGGAATTGGGAGTGCGCAAGTCCCGCTTCCTCCTGGCTCTCCCCGACTATCTTTATTGAATGTCCACAGTATGTCAGGCTAAGGCCTGGTTCAAGAAGCCCAGGAGATGAGAACACATACTCATTACCTGAAAGGAACACCAGACAAGAGGCTGTTCTCTGGCATCAGTCCTGTACAAGGACCAGAGGCAGCAAGGAGAAGGGGGTGGGGCGGGGGTGATGGAAGAAAGGCCTTCAGGGATGCCAGCCACGGTCTTCAAAAGAACCAGGCTTGAGAGTAAAACATCAGTTTACCGAGAATGCTCAGGACAGGAAGAAACATCACCACAGAGTGCGGCCATCTTGTCTTGACAAGATCCCCGTGTTACAAATGGCTTCAGATGGGGTGTGAGCGCGTGTGAGTGTGCGTACCACGTCCACGGAGCAACCACTGGGGACATGGAAACTGTGGAGTGGCAACAGGTGGTACCAAACAGTTGCCAGGACCGGATGGGAGACTTTGTGATTCTGCACACCTGGGCATCGGCACCTGCTCACTTTCACAGAGAGAGCCCACCACCTGACAGGGTGAGATTTGCCTTTTAAGGAGATCCCTGTGGTGGGTACAAGAGATTGGGCACCTCCAGGGAGGTGGGGGAGAGATGGACAGACTCCAAATTAAGTATCAGCCGAAAGATAATCATGGGTGTTCCTAGAACAGACACACACAGTGAAGAGGCCGAAGGGGAAGGGCGCGGAGGGAGGAAGTGAAGGAAACGGCCTCTGAACAAACTACACCAGCTGCCAACGATACAGGCAGAAGTCTAAGGGGAAACGGCAAGAGAAATGAACAAATTCCAGTAAAGGTCCAGCTATTTTGAAAACAAAACAGGAGGAGGGGGTGCCTAAAAGTAAACACATTTTGCGAGGGGCAAATCATTAGTGCGCTAACCGCAGACCTGCTTGTTCTGTGAGGCAGGTACCGCAGGCCAATTTAATGACCAATAGGATCAAGTTATGTACAGCCACGGGTCCACGTGCCAGTTCTGGGAAGCTCACAGCTTGGCATGCTAGAGAGCCAACCAAGAATAGAGACAAAGTCTGCTTTCACAGAAATGACATCCTGCTGTCAGTAGGGGGACAGAACAGCAACAACCAACCATAAAGCAACCATAAAGCAAGGGATGAAAGACTGCCGAGGACTGGGAGAGCAGGGTCCGAGAAGGGTCCTGTGAGGTCACAACTGGGATGAGAAGTTGAGAAGCAGTCATCTCTGACAACCTCATCTAGAGGGTTCCACAGAACAAAGACCTCTGAGAGCTGCTGGGAGGAATTCAAGGTACCAGAAGAAGCGCATAGGGAGAAGCCCCAGTCACAAGGGTACTTGGGGGATGGTGGCTGAAACTTCTGGCCACCATCTGGGCACAGTAGGGGCACAGCATAAACCGCCTGGGGGTATCCTGGCAACACACACACCTAAATCTGGTACTCTGAGAAACTGCATCATGACTCACACAGCTGGGAGACAAGCCATGGCTCGCCCGAGGATGCTGCCCTTCTCAGCACGGAAACTGGGCCAGCTACAAACGCGTCGAGTTCTGCCTAGAGAGATAACGTTAGAAATCTTCAGAATAGAATTCACCTTAAATGCATCCACTCGATCAATCAATAAATAACCTGCAGTCCAGGGGCTTGAGAGGCCCCCTCAGGGATCAGTCACGGTCCTACCATGGTGGGGGACGCACAGAAAGAGGGCGTCCTGGTTTCAGAGACCTTTTGAAAGGGAAAGCAGTTTCCTTGCTGTCCTGCCTTGGCTCTGCTAGACAGGACAAGGACAAATCAACGCATCCCCTGCCAATGTACCTGCCAACGCATCCCCTGCCAACACAAACCTGAAAAGCCACAGAGGGACTTGACATTGGGACAGCCCACTGGCCCTGAGACAGGCCATCCCAGCCAGACCTCTGGAATATCGCCCACGCTTGCTGCTCTACGGTCATTTTTGGCGCAGGTGGAGGAGCTGATTCCTCACAAATGTTTGTCTCCGAATGATCCACTTGCTAAGGATGCTGCAGGCCATTATTACCCTTGTCCTGTCCAGCAGAGTCAAAAAAGGAACAAACAGGCAGGGAAATACGCTTCAATCTCTGCCACCGGCTTGGAGGAAGCCCTCGTTCTGTGTGTCTCCCATCATGGCAGGAGCGTGACTAGGTCTTGGAGGGAACTGTTGGCCACTGGCATGTAGGCTTTTAGAAGTCGATGGTTAAATATGCGTCTGCTTGATGTGTCAAGAAAACAAAACAAAAACCCACCTGTATTAGAGTTTGCTGGTGCAACACAAAGGAAGAGTAAAAGACTTCAACCATTCCCAAACCGTGTGGTCCCCTTCTGGAATACACAGTGAGGCTGTACAGCTGTACACCAGACACACTCATTTCACACTCTCTCTGTGTGTGAGGGAGGGGATGAGGCGTGGGTATGTGACAGTCACGTACCCTATTACCACTGGACCACGTCTCCATCTCTACAGACACTTATTTGAATGACAGCTCCAAACAGAAGGAGCCGAGAAGAATCTGTATGTCCATACCTAGGTTGCTTACATTTGAGCTCATTTCAAGCCACCACCCCAACCCCCTTTAGTTACTGGAGTTTGTGGGTCAGCTTTTGTCTCTAAAGTCACCATTCAGCCTCCGACCGACCACAGCACAATGTACATGTGTCCACAGCCTTCTCTGTGTCCCTCCTAACAACCATGACCACCGTGGAGAGTCTCCCCTGTCTTCAGCAGCTGCCATTCTGACTCCAATAACCAACCAGCTCCGTGAGCACTGAGACCAGAAGGGGCTATGCTTACCATCGCTTCCCCACGATCTGGCACAGGACCTGGTGTGCAGCAGGTCACTAATGGTTACTTAAAAACAGCATGAAACTCTATCAAGAGTGGAAAAGCTTAGCAACATCACTCATTCATCAGGGGATCATCCAAAATTATTCACTTCAAGGCTGAGGACTAGAAAGGCTTGGCTGTTTGTTGATCAAATGATACAGGAATAATTGTGTTGCTCTTTGGGTTATAAACTGACTTTGGAGACAATTTTGTTAAGTTTGACTGAGAAGTTAAGGACATTCACTTAGATACAATGATCAGTACAAAAATACTTCTATTTAGCAGGCGGTGGCAAATGCCTTTGATCCCAACACACTGGGAATCAGACGGGTGGATCTCTGAGTTCAGGGCCAGCCTGGTCTACAGAGTGAGTTCTAGGACAGCCAGGGCTACACAGAGAAACCCTGTCTTGAAAAAACTGAAACAAAACAAAACAAAAATATAACTTTTAAAATAGAGGGTTCATGAAAAAAAGCTAGGTCAAATTAAAATGGGAAAGTTACCACTTCCGTTGCCAGACACAGTATCACATATTTCATATAAAATGTTTCCCCTTGTTCACCATATGTCCTTAGTACCTCAGTTTACAGATCAGGAAGCTACATGTGAGAGACTGTTCATACCCACTGACTGAAAGGCTGTACACACAGGGAGAGACAGGCTGTACACACAGGGAGAGGGAGAGGCTGTACACACAG
>NC_022027.1:54862181-54867709 GCF_000317375.1 Microtus ochrogaster | reverse complement strand
GAGAGACAGGCTGTACACACAGGGAGAGGGAGAGGCTGTACACACAGGGAGAGACAGGCTGTACACACAGTGAGAGACAGGCTGTACATACAGGGAGAGGGAGAGAATGTACACACAGTGAGAGACAGGCTGTACATACAGAGAGAGACAGGCTGTACATACAGGGAGGAAACAGGCTGTACACAAAGGGAGAGAGAGGCTGTACAAACAGGTAGAGACAGGCTGTACATACAGGGAGAGAGAGAGAGATGTACACACAGGGAGAGAGAGGCTGTACATACTCACTGAGCAAGAGGCTTTATACCGGGGGAAGAGACAGATTCAGAATTACTGCCAAGGCCCATTTGATTTCATGAGTCATTGTTTAATCTATGCTGTTTCTAATCTAAGAAATACATGCTGACAGTGAGTAAATCATACATTGCTAAACCTGGCACAGTGGCGCACGCCTTTAATCCCAGCGCTAAGACTGAGGCAGGTAGATCTTGAGTTCAAGCCCAGCCTGGTCTAAGGGAGAGTTCCAGGAAATCCAGGGCTACATATAGAGACCCTGTCTCAACAAATAACAACCATTGCTTCTGCCAATCAAACACACCTATCTCCGTCCCACAACAAGGTATTATCCAACAATATGATAACCACCAACTGGGGCAAATGCTCAAACACTTAAAATAGGATTTGAAACCAATAGAGAAGGAATATTCAGGGCTATAAAGACATTTATTGAAGACATTTTGACACATGTTAACATGTTTGGTTTGAGACTGTGTATCTATCCTGATGGGCCTGGAATGCAGAGATCCGCATCCTGCTGAGGGCTGGGATTAAGGCATGTGCCATTACATCCAGCAGTTCTTAAAAATTCTATATTTTTAAGATTGAAAGTATATATTAAACATGTTAGGCCAGATATAGTAGCACACGCCTTTTATCCCAGCACTTGGGAGGCAGAGGCAAATCAATCTCTGTGAATTCAAGGCCAGCTTGAATTACTTGAATACAGTAATTTTCAGACCAATTAGGGTTATACAGTATGATAATGTTAAAAAACAAACAAACAAAAAAACCAACTAAGCATGGCAGTGGTGGCACAAGTCTTTAATTCCAGCACTCAGGAGGCAGAGGCAGGTAGATCTTTGTGAGTTTATTTATTTATTTATTTTGGTTTTCTCGAGACAGGGTTTCTCTATGGTTTTGGAGCCTGTCCTGGAACTAGCTCTTGTAGACCAGGCTGGTCTCGAACTCACAGAGATCCGCCTGCCTCTGCCTCCCAAGTGCTGGGATTAAAGGCGTGCGCCACCACCGCCCGTCTCTTTGTGAGTTTAAAGCCAGCCTGTTCTACAAGAGTTAGTTCCAGGACTACAACTAGCTAGGACTGAGAAACCTGCCTCAAAAAGCCAAAACCAAACCAAACAAAAACAACAAAAAACTAGGATCCCTAAGACGCTCATATTTAAGAACAAGATGGGAAGTGTGACAGAGGTCAACAGCCTTTGCTGGTGACCTGAGTTAGATTCCTCCTGGATGCAGCCACCTGCCTCGGTGTTCCCCAGCCCAGCTATCCTAAGCAACGGAAGACAAGAGTACTGACCTGCGCAGTAGTCAAAATAATAATAGACTATCTCAAAAACAATATGGAAGAAGAAAGCCTGGCCCTTGGAAGCTGTCATCTAGCCCTTACACACACCCCTCCCTCACACAAAGAAAAAGGGGAAAAATGAAAATTAAAGAAACAGTGTTTGGATACTTGCCGTCCTGTCTTTCCTAAGAGAGTGAACCCCTGCACTCTGTGCCTGGGAGTAACTATGGCCACAAGTGGCCATCGTGAGCATGGCCTTCTAGGCAATGACAAGTAGTATTGGAAGCTCCCAACAAGTTTTCTCACAAGACTGCAAGCTGATGCCTTCCCCTCTCCTTCCAGGCCTTCTTTCTGCCAGGTGGAACAAGGCTGTTGTAACTAAAGCTTCCCCCTTGGACTATAAGGGCCTTACAGTAGGAATGGTGGAGCCAATAAATGGAAACGGTCTTCCCAGAAGACAATAGAGCCATCATATACCTCTTGCTTGTCAGTCCATAACTGTGTGTGTGTGTGTGTGTGTGTGTGTGTGTGTGTGTGTATGAGCTTGTCTCATCCGTAACCCAGCCCCCCCATACACGACTGGATCAGAATTTACTATGTAGCCCAGGCCGCCTTGGATTTGTGGTAATCCTCCGGTGTTACTGTCCCAAATATTAGGATTACAAGCATTATCACTTTGCCTAGCTGTCAATTAACTCTTGTACTAACTGAGAAAGGGAAGCAAACATCACTTTGTTTAGGTCATTGCTCTGTAATTGCTGACTGGGAGCTAATCTTAACTAAGCCAGCAACTCATCCAAAGTGACGGCAAAGGTCAGATGCAAGTCCTCCGGCATGCATGCTTCATGGTCTCAGGCAAAGTTTGAAGACTTCTGATTTGAAGTTTTCAGGAGATTTTGTGTGTGGTAAGGGAATGTTGCAAAAAGCTGAAAAAAGGTTTGAAGAAAGATAATAAAGGAAGGCTCAGACGTGCTCTTAATCCTGCACACTCAGAATTAAGGAAAATGACAAAATGAAGTGTAACAGTAGAGACCTGGGTCTCCACCAGAGAGGGGCAAAGCAAAGTCTCAGTCTTCTACCACAGCACTTAGGAGGCTGGGGAGCTGGAAACAACAAAAACAACCGAGCACGGGCAGCTCCTGTGTTTGATGGTGGGTACTACAGAGAGGCCCTGTGGGAAAGGTGGGTCAGACAGACAGACAGGCAGGAAAGAACTGTAAAGTGGTCTGAATTCAAAGAAGCAACAGAAGTAGTTCAAATAGTCTGGAAAGGGGACAAGGAGAGTCACGTGACCCACATCAAAGGCCGCCTGAAGGTCAGCAAGCCAAAGGAAAAGGTCAAGGTTGAAGCTGGGCGCCCATTCCCGTTCCCTTTACTCTTTCCCAAGAGCACTGAAGGAGCAAACTTAACTGTTGCAAGTGAGAGCAGAACCCTAAAGATAGGGAAATCTCACAGGAGAAAGCTCACTATCACCTGATTGCTAAACGACTCCACATCCCGTAAAAGAACTGTTTTGCAGAGAAAAGGAAATCAGTGGAGGTGTGAGGGGAGCTGAGGCCGGGGAGACAGCCCAGCAGACAAACACAGCTTCAGAGCCACTGATGCCCGAGTTCAGTCCCTGAGACTCACACACAGGCAGAAGGCAGAGTTGTTCTCTGGCCTCCACATGTGTGCTGTAGCATGCAAGAGCCGGCACACACGCTTCATACACATGTCACACATGCGTCACATGCACCACACATGCACAAGTCTATTTTTTTTTCAAGAAAATGCAGTTGAAACGTGTAAGTCGAAAGCAGCCAACAGCAGTAAGTATGCAAATAAACAGTCACGACATGGATTGGGAGAAAATCCACAACCGTTTTGGGAAATTCTAGACGGCACTGGTGTCTTTTAGGGGGCCACAGAACCCAGTTGTTTGCTGGTACATCGGAGCTCTGGGACTAGGCATCGTGGAGAGCATGGTCTATAACAAGTTGACCAACCAACCATCCACCTGTGTCGAGAAACACACCAGAATCAGAACCCATTCATTTCCAATAACACCCGAGAGCAACACAGGGATGCCGGGAGAGAGACGAAGAAACTGGAAATTCAGCGAGAGATGCCAAACAAAAATCAGGCATTGGGTTTTGCATGGACGGTTGAAATAAAAATGAACACAATATACTCCTATATGACAATTTCAAGAAACATTTACAAGTTAAAAATTTCTGATGAAAAAAAAATTTTCCCTTTCAAACTCAGAAAACAAATGGAAAAGATGCGTCAGGTCACAGAGGGCAAACACCCACCCACGTGGTCATCTAAAACACTTCAGGTCACCTGGTGTCCTCTCCGAATTTTATTGCTTAGAGCTATGTTTAATTCATGTTGATGTTTTCAGTCCGAGGATTATGAAAATTAAAACAGTAGTGGGGAATTGTGGTGGGGATAGCCAGCAGGCTGAAAACAAATCTCAACACGTCAAAGGCAATTGCTCATAGTGTGAACATATGTATCTGAGGTTCATGTTGAAACAACCTTCTGATCAGAAAAAAAAAAACCCACTCAGTCTAACTCTAACACAAAGATTACGTCCCCCACTTGGGAAACCAGGCATAAGAGAAGCGGTGTGACTCAAAGTGTCCTCACAGACAACTCTGCTTCCCCACGCCCCACGTTTAGCTCCTAGCAGCCTCAGGCATGTTAGGGCTTAAGGTTTTAAATCGCACAGGCCCAGTTACCTGGGGATTAACTGTCATTTCTTAAGCTCTTCAAGAGTGGACCTGCTCACTGGGAAAGCTCGGGGCAAAAGAAAACGAGTTTGGCATCCAAGACTCAACATTTTAGGTACTTAGGCGGCAGACTTTATGCATGTGACGGTACTGGAGCTGTTATATTGCCCCTTTCCATACATCTTCCAGACCTAGATTTAGGATTAGGACATAGGTATTAAAATCACACACTCTCACTGTTTCTGAGGGACACTGACCCCCGCCCCCAGCCTCGCCCCTGTTAAGCCAGTGGAGCCACACTCCCAGTCTCTAACTTCTTCTTGGTCTACACTGAACAAATTACCTAAACTGGTCTCACACTTTACAATTTTAAAAAGTTTTACTCATATCTTTATATAGCTGATCCTCCCCCCTCCCGTTTCTGGTAGGGTACAATGTACTCAAGGAAACCCACTCATTGGTATTGACTTTTAATTTAGGTTTGTTCTCTGGGATGGGGGGAGCAAGGGGTTCCCAGTGGTGTTTTTTCATGACCACACACTAAAGTCTTCCACAAACATCAGATGACTACAGGCAACCTATGGACTTTGGGAGTCAGTCGAGGACATGGATTAAGGAGCCTCTTCCCTTCTGACCTGCCAGCACCTGCAGCCCTCCTAGGAGGAGGAACCTCCAAGAGTCTTCCAATGGAAACTAGTTGACCCCTTCGAGCTCAGATACTAAAATCACAGTTGTAGGCCGGTAAATACCCAAGAGCATAAAATGTCTGTCGACAGGAGGCGCCAGGGCAGGGGGCAAACGTCGGCGACCCAATGTGGACCCCCTTGAGTGAGCCGTGCTCACCAGCGACGTGACCCCGGGTGAAGGAGGAGGGTCCCCTCCCCGCAGTCCCCAGGACACACACAGGTGCGCGCTCAGCCGTGGGAGCAGCGGAGGCGCCGCCTGGGTGCGGCCGCCCCCTCCCCTCGCCCGCAATGACCCCCAGCATCCCGGAGAGGTGGTGCGTGGGGACCGCGCCCTCCCACTCGCGGGGGCGTGGGAGCCGCGCGGCCGCCGCTCAGCTGCCGACTGTGCCACCTGCCCGCTGCGGGACTCCCAAGTGAGGCGCGGCCAGGTAACCGCACCTGCCTTGCGGCCCCCCACCTGCTGCTGCCGCCGCCGCGTCCCCTTCTTCCCCCTGGGCCCCGCGGTCCCCACCTACCTTGGCGCCCAGAGCCCCCCGGGGCCCGCGC
>NC_022027.1:54847271-54861865 GCF_000317375.1 Microtus ochrogaster | reverse complement strand
GGCCCGAGTGTCCGCCCGGCCTTGGGACGGACCTCGGGTCCCGGTGACTCACCCTCCTGCTGCAGACAAAGCGCTGCTGCCATCTCCCCGAGCCAGCGCCATGCGGCCGCCCGCCCCGGTACTCTCGCCCAGCCTGGCATCCGCGGTGCATGGCAGCCACACGCGTTGCCAGGAGCTGGGGCTGCATTCCAGAAACCCAGGAACCGGGGTTTAAGGCTGTTCTGCCCCAGCAAAGGACCCTGGCCTTCTCAAGTGTGCACCGCTGAGAAACTTGTTACCGACAGAACTTGGGCCCCCGGGAAGGGTGGGGTGCGCAATGCAGGGCCTGCCTTGCTGCTGAAATCTTTTAACGCTCTTTACCTGTGTGACTGGAAACGTTACAAGGCTCCTAAAAGGAAGGTTTCCACTAATGCCAAACTAAGCTGCTGGAGCTGGCTTCTGCGCCTCCAATCCATCCTTTTCTTTCCAGTGTCCTTATCTTCGGCGTGAGGTGACAATATGGTAGAGAGACTACACCCAGTAATAGTATTTCATTGTCGATGGTCACCTGCCCCACCCACTTGTTTCTTCTGCTAAATGGTCCTGCTTTTGAAGAGTAACAAAGTGACTTACAAGTTAAGCAAACATTTAATCCGAATCCGGAAATTTGGGTGTTTTATTATCTTCCTCTAATCCTTGACTCATCTACATCCTCCCTGATCTTTAAAACAAAAACAAAACAACTCAGTCTTTGTCCAGGCCATTCCCAGCACAACGATTCAATTCAGCAAGATTTGTGTCTCTTAGTTGCTATGGTAATCACATCCCTATTTTAACAAAAAGGGGTAACAAAACACTCCCAGGGGGCTAAAATAAAGACAGCACTTAGGTCACCTGATCAGTTGGGCACCAAATACCCTGTACACATTTGAGCTACATAAGACTGGGCTGTGTCCCATAGAGACCCGTCAGATCAGAACCCCAGCCCAAACCGCTGCTCTGTCCTGTCCTTGTCCAGTCTATTCTGGGTGGCAGCTGTTTGAGTCTGGAAGTAGAAGTTGGAACCGTGAGGGCTGATGGTTCAGCAGTTAAGAGCAGACAGTGCTTCTGTAGAGTACCAGGGTTCTGGTGTGGCTCACAACTGCCTACTACTACAGTTCCAAGTGATCTGACACCCTCTTCTGGCTCGTGAAGGCAGCCACACACGTGGCACCCACACACGTGTGACACGCACCTTGTGGCACACACATGAGGCACACACACAAATCTTTTAAAAGTTTCTTTCATTTGAACTCTCAACATATTGTTATTAAATTGTGCGTGTAGCCCTTGTGCACAAATCTATGTTCTAGACGTATGACCCTCAGACGGCTTGCCTCTGGGACAAAGATTTTGAGTATCATTTTGAAAAAAAAAAAAGTGCTGTAAGTGAACCAGGCTCTAAGATCAGAACGTTTCTGTTTGTCTGTTTGTCTGTTTTGGGCCTGCCTCGAACACTCTAATTTTTCTCAAAGTAAACACTTCGGGCCCCGAGATCAGAACATTTTAAGTTGGAAGTTTCTGATTTCACAACCTTGTCTGAATATTTGAGAAGTGATGTTTCCTCTTTCAAGACTGTGAACGCAAAATGTCTTTCTGTCACAGCAACATGGTTGCTCGTGGGATTTGGGGCAGTTACTTAACCCCTTAGTGGCCTCATCTCTACAGCCAGAAATTATAGACTTGATGGTCAGTCAGTTCAAATCCCAGCCCAGAGGTGACACATATTAAAACTGACTTTCTTGTCTGTTAACATTAGTAGGAAGCAAAAGTGGTCACGTTTATTAACCACGTCTCGATGCTGACAAATCCAGATGTTGCTGTTAAATAGGATTGCTGTTATTACACCCTCGTTTTCATCAGCAAAGTCACCTCCTGTGATGGCAGTCAGTATTGCTGACAGTGGAGGAACCAGATGGATGACGTCATAGGAAGCTTGTGAAGCCCGGGGATCGTTTAGGTCTTTCTTCTTCCTCCACCTTATGCCCTGTGTGCATCGTGCATTGTGGTGCAGAGAAAGGTCAGAGGCCTTGACTGTTGTTCTCAGAGGAAATTCAAACACTGTGCACGTCCACATCATCTGGGTCCATAATAAGAGCACATTTGGTGTCTGGAAATCTTTGACACTCTAGGGTAGGTTTGCAACAAGAAGTATAAAAGCTGGTTGGTTTTGTGCTTTTGATATTAAATCAGCAATCCCTGAAAACAGAACCCAAGGAGCTTGGAATATGTTTAGAGTATTTGTGATTCTCTCAGCGATTCTCCGATCATTTTATTTCAATAAGAGAAAAAACTCAAACACCCACCCATGGTTTCCACAGCCAAATATACCCATGTGTAATAAAAAGGAATAAAAATTGTTTTTATCAATATGAAGCCCTTGCTATGTGAGATATCAAAGAACCTAAACCTGGTCTGTGACCACAGCAGGCCACAGTTTAGATGAATACAGAAACCAACACTCTGAGCAGTGTGTGGTGGCGCACACCTTTAATCCCAGCACTCGGGAGGCAGAGACAGGCGGATCTCTGTGAGTTCGAGGCCAGCCTGGCCTACAAAATGAATTCCAGGACAGTCAGGGCTACACAGAGAAACCCTGTCTCAAAAAGCAAGACAAAAACAAACAAATACCCTGTGTATACACAGCTGAGAGAAGGTGGGGCCTCGGGAGAAGAAGCTGAAACTCGGTTCAGAGCAGTGGGTTGGAGGAGGGCTCCAGGCTGTCTTCTTTTTGTCTTGTCCACTCCACACACTGTCTTAAAATGCTGGTTTATCTTCAGGCTCTCTCTGGCAAGCTGTAGATTAGAGAAGCCAAAATAAAATTATCTAGCTTTCTACCACACCGTGAGTCCTGCGGGTGGTAGGGTCTTTACATCCACGGGTCAAAGGCAAGAAGTCTCAGGAGTGTGGTCAGTTCCTCTGCACAAATGTCACAAGAAAAGTCACAAGTGTTAGAAAATAAGTGCTACAGGTTTGCCATCTCCTAGGCGACCTCTGTGACCCCACGAAGGAATTCCCTAACTTGTGGGATTGGCTGGTTTCTCCCGTGTTGATTTCCTGAAATGAGACAGAGGACTCTTTGAGCGCCTTACAGTGCGCCAATGCATGTGGCTGCCTTGATGAGAAGAACTTTCTGTGATCGCTAGGAGGCAGAATGACATCCAGCAGCAATAGCTCTTTTTCAAGGGGCTGGAGAGATGGCTCCGTGGTTAAGAGCGTGTCCTGCTCTTCCACAGGATGCTCCCAGCACCCACATCACCAGACTCACAGCCACCTGTAACTCCAGCGCCAGGGGATCTTCTCAAACACATGTGCTGATGTGCACCTCCCCCACTTACACACACATAATTTAAAATAAATAAATCTCATTTCAGTAATTCTTCAAATTCTAGATTACAATAAAAATTTTTTATTAAACATATATGTGGTAGAGGCAAGGCTAGATAGAACATCAAGACAACTATAGCAATTAATTTTCTTAGAACTGTAGACTGTCTTTTGTTTTTCTTTTCTTTTCTTTTTTTTTAGTTTTTCGAGACAGGGTTTCTCTTCTCTGTAGCTTTGGAGCCTGTCCTGGCACTAGCTCTTGTAGATCAGGCTGGCCTCGAACTCACAGAGATCCACCTGCCTCTGCCTCCCAAGTGCTGGGATTAAAGGCGTGCGCCACCACCGCCCGGCTGTAGACTGTCTTTTGAAGAAAGGACACACCATTTCTCTTTCCTCCTCCTCCTCCTCCTCCTCCTCCTCTTTCTCCTCTTCTCTTCCTCCAGACAGGCTCTCACAATGCAGCCCTGAGTGGCCTACAACTCAGTAAATTTACTAGGCTGGCCTTGAACTCACAGAGCTCTACCTAATTCTGCCTCCTGAGTGCAGGGATTAAAAGCACAACCCTGCCCACTTAGCATATTTCCTCCTAAAATAGACATGAGCTGGATTGCACACACTTGCCCATACACGCATGCACACACGCACGTTTGGGTTTCCCTGGAAATCCACCGGGACTGTGCGAGGCCACCTGTGAACATCCATGTCACAGTCCTCACTGTCTGCCCATCACAATTGACATGGTAGGGCTCAGCCGGTCTATTACTTGTTTCTCTCACCCCTGTGACCGAGACCGGGTAAGCAATTTAACAGAAGGCGGCTTATTCTGACTTATGACGGCTCGAGAATACGAGAATACAGGCAGGGACAGCTCACAAGGCTGTGCAGAAGTGTGTGCAGTTGCTTATACCCAGGCAGATGAAGGAGAGAAAGAGAAATAGTCGGTTATCAACTGGCTTTTTCCTTTCCCCGTTTTAGCCAATTAACACCCTGGGGAGGGGGGAGGGTTGGTATAATCTTCTGGACTGTTCTTTTCCCCTAGTTAATCTTCTCTGGAAAAGTCCTCACAGACACATCCAAAGGTATGGCCCTCACATGCCCTAGCTAATCTCATATGTTCTTATCTAATCAAGTGAACTGTGGAGATGAACTGTCATAGCAAGGGGCCTGCTGAACGCCACCCTGAAGAAAGGTTCTCACGTAAAACAGCACTCTGATGCAACACCCTACTTTCAAATCTTGGCTCAGGACCCTATGTATGCATTTAGATACCCACAGATGCTCCCCCTGGAGGTGTGTGTGTGTGTGTGTGTGTGTGTGTGTGTGTGTGTGTGTGTGGAGGGGTGGGGGTGGATCAGTGGATCCTATATTCTATCTCGTATCTCCTTTAGCTGCTAAACTCACAGCCTGCAGTAGCTCCAAAGTGGGTGGCAACGGGTCAGTCTTTTAAGTCGCAAACTTACATTTCCTCCACACGGCAGCATGTTGGATCTCACAGTTGGTAGCTATGTCATTGTGATGTGCTCCATTGTGGATCCCCCAGGTTTACTGCATGGGACTGAGGATGTTGTCGCTGTTAAAGGGTTGCTCTGACCTCCTTAGACTCTCAGTGATCCTGGTTTAGAGATGAACTTTGCTTGAGCCTGAAACACATTCCAAGAATGACCTTGAGAGTGAGCTCCCTGGGGAGGACTCCCAGCCAGGCAGGGAGCAAGGGTTAGTGTCCACGTGCTTTCAATAAGGTAGCCTGACCGAGAAAGGCAGACTGCCATTGGTTGGCTATGCACTTCCGCTCATCACTTAGTGTAGTCCCAGCCTAAACTAGTCCCAGCCAGTCTACACCGTGCTCATCAAATCATGGTGGCTCTCCCCTGAGTCCTTTCTCCTGGAGAAAACACAGTTCCTGCAGGAAGAAGCCTGATGTTCTCCGCTGATCTGTCTTCTGGGAATTTGTCCAAATATTCCTTTGAAAGTTTCCCATGCATCGCATTTAAAGGAAAGACGCTGTCATCTCGGTCACACTTTGAGTCCAGCAGGGCAGCCAGGCCCTTGCTGACTCTTGCCCATAAAAAGGAGATGATGCCTAGGGAAAAATGGGTGAGTGGAGCCAGGCAGAAAGCCCACAGGAAGGTCAGTGGCACTCCCCTGCTCCCACGAGTGTGCTGCAAAGCATTTCAATGGGTCCTCTTTATGTGGGAGACAGAGGTTCTTGCTGGGAGCCCTGTGAGGACTCATAACCCCACCCAACATTGCTGAGATCTGGGCAAGAGGTCTCTCGGTGCTGGGAAAGTGGCTTCCCACCAGACCCTCTGTCTCAGCTGGACTTTGGTATTCCCCTCCACTCAGTAACTGTGCTTTGGTTTTATGACCCAATAAAAGACCATCTATTGTTTTTATCTATCTATCTATCTATCTATCTATCTATCTATCTATCTATCTATCCATCCATCCATCTATCTACCTATCTATCTTGGAGACAGGGTTTCTCTGTGTAGTTCTGACTGTCCTGGAACTCACTTTTATAACCCAGGCTGGCCTTGAACTCAGAGATCCTGCCTCTGTTTCTTAAGTGCTGCTATCAAAAACGTTTGCCACCTTCGCCAGTTCTATCTGCTGTTTTTAATACATGCTGAATGCTCGCCTTCATTCCCAACTGAAGTGAGTCTTCAAGAGCTCTACGTTGTTAGATTGGGGACGAGTCTCTGACATTAAGTGGGCATTTTTCTTTCCCATTGTGTTTCATCTGTCCTGGTCATGCACCATAGTTTAGAATTATCAGCCATCATATCATTTGACTCATTCATTTATCTTAACAGATGGCTGTTCTGAACCAATGCCTCTGAAAACGCTAAGATTGTCCTGGGTATGCTAGTCCACGTGGTGAGGGTGACCTTTGCCCGCCAGAAGCTCAGTTGCACAGCGTTGTTCCAGATGGTGCTAGACTGTCATGCCACACTAGCAAGCACTGCAATGAACTAAACTTCTCTTGGGCCTTGGCTTCTGAATTCTACATAAACTGCAAACACACTTTTAATTATGTGCTATCTTTCCATTAATTTATTCCTGTACACTTTTTATGTTTACTCACGATGCCCCCGCACTGACCTTTCATTTCCAGAGAATATAAGAGTATTCTTGATCTTCAAGAAGCTTACCGTGCCAGGGCATGCTGGTGCACACACTTAACCCCAGCACTCTGGAGGCAGAGGCAGGCAGCTCTCTCTTTGAGTTTGGGGGCAGGCCTGGTCTACAGAGTGAGACCCTGTGCAATAAACAAATGCCACCTTTTAAGAAGGCTTGAAGCTTTCAGAACTTAAAAGCACAGAGGGAATGTGTGAAAGAGAGTGTAAGATGCTGCAGAGTCTCTAACAGGGTACCTGCAAGTCTGGGGTCGTTCACCAACAACGTGTTTCAGGAGTGCTCACTGTGACCTGGCTGTGAGAAAGGCAGAACAGCAAAGATGCTCTTTACCTCACTATAAAGTTAAGGAGTAAGGGTAGGTTGGACCTACACCATTAGGTTAAAGAGAAGAAAATGGCCGGGTTTGGTGTCTGTGTCAACTTTAGGCACTCAGGAGCCGAGGCAGGGGGATTGATGCAAGCAGGAGGTCAGTCTGACCTGTGTAACAAGTGTTGAAGACATTATAGAAACAATAGCGATGACAGCAGGTGATGTGGGAGTTCCCTCTCTGTGCTGTGATTACCAGTAATGAATAAAGAAACTGCTTTGGACCTATAGCAGGGAAGAACTTAGCTACGCGAGGAAAACTAAGATGAATGCTAGGTGGAAGAAGGGCGGGGTCAGGAGAAGCCATGATGTAGCCCTGCTGGAGACAGACACTGAAACTTTGGTGGTAAGCCACAGGTGTAGTAATAGGAGTGGCGGGGCTGAGTCCCTAGCACCCCGCTGCCCGCAAGGCTAGCTTTACCCGAAATAATTACACAGACACTGTATTCTTTTAAATACTGCTTGGCTCTTTAGCTTTAGCCCTTTTCTCGGCTAACTCTCGCTCCTGGACTAACCCATTTCCAATCATGTGTGTCGCACCCCAAGGTGCGCTTACCAGGAAGATTCTAGCCTACGTCCATCCTGGGTCGGAGCTTCATCGCGTGTGCCTCAGAGAGCAGAGCTCTCGCCTCTGCCCACAAGAGTGAAGCATCATGTCTCTCTGAGGTGTCTGCTCCCAAGAGGAGAGCTGTCGAGTCTCTGAGCTCACTTCCTCTTCCGCCCAGCATTCTGCTCCTCCCACCTACGTTCTAACCTATCAGGTCAAGCAGCTTCTTTATTAAATCAACCAATGACCTTCCTCCATCACACAGGCACGTGGCGATGGTGATGCACAGATTAATAGAAATGGGTTAAATTAATATGTAAGAGTTAGCCAATAAGAAGCTAGAGCTAATGGGCCGAGCAGTGATTTCATGAATACATTTTGGGGTTAACCGGCAGGGAACCAACACGCAGCCCCTCCTTCCTACAAGAAGGCACAGTAGAAGACATGTAAATACTCTTCAGGGCTAGTGACCATGAAGCGCTCTACGGAGGCCTGACCTGCTTGCAGCTGAGTTGGAGCTGGGGCAGCTGGAAGACTTCCTTGGGAAGCTGATGAACCCTGACTTTGATCTAGCTGTGAAAAGAGGGAGCATGCCCGGGTTAGCCAGCTGCCAGCCATACCCCACCACTCCCAGAAGGTGAATCCTCTGAGGAGGACAGGCTGTCACATTAAAAAGCAAAACAAGCCAGGCGGTGGTGGCGCACACTCAGCACCCCCGAGGCAGAGACAGGAGGATCTCTGTGAGTTTGAGGCCAGCCTGGTCTACAGAGCTAGTTCCAGGGCAGCTAGGGCTGTTATGCAGAGAAATCCTGTCTCAAAAACAAAACAAAACAAAACAAAACAAAAGCCAAGTGTCAGTCTCCACACTGAGGACAGCCAGAGAAACTGATCTGGATGAAGGTGATGTGGGCAGTGTGGGAAAAGGGGAGGAGATCGCTACAAATGAAAGGGGCATCGTGGCTGGAATCAACCCTGGCCTGGGCGCTCGGGTCCAGACTCCCAGATTACTGAGGAAGAGGATGTAGAAGAGCGGATGGACCACTGTCTGGAGAGAAGTGGTGGGGCATGGTTTAGGCCCTTCTTCGTTAGGAGTCCCGAGCCGTGGGAGCCGTAACGGAGGGCTATCAACCTCTGTCCTGCTAAGCACACCATGCACACCTTGTTCCCTGCCCTTCCCTCAGGGGAAGAAAAGTCTCAGGTCCCGGGGCTGATGGGACCTGTTCCGTCACAGGCCTTTGAAGCTTCAGGAGCCACGTGAGCCATGAGAGCAGGTTTCCCAGCATAGTGCTTCCTGGATGTGGCGGATGTGAAGACGGGGAAGGACTCTGGCTCTGGCTGGAGTAGAAGCCAGATTGTTGGACCAAAGGCAGACATAGGTGTGAGAAGGAACAGACCCCCCACATCGGGGAGGGTGAGGGGCAGGGGTGGGGCTGGATGCAGAATAGTGAGATAAACATGCAGTCTGGAGAGGGAGAGAGAGAGAGAGAGAGAGAGAGAGAGAGAGAGAGAGAGAGAGTTAAAGAGGTAAGCAGAGGTAACTGCTACCCCCAAATGTCCCTGCCCCAGCTCTTACCTGGCCCAACACTTGTCTCCTCCTGGGAGTGCTCCCAGTTTGAGCACCCTCAAGGCCTTGGCTACGTGGTGAATTCTGGGAAAAGTGCAGGGGTGAAGCAAGACCTTTAATGACATAACACCTTGTTTAATTCGTGACTTGATCTGGGGATCAGCCTTCTGAGATGCAAGTTTCAAAGTTGGGTACGAGAGTGGCCCTTTAGGTAGCCTGAGGCTGTGGATGAACGGACAGATCCAGATCGTAGCTGTGCTCTGAAAGATACTGTAAGCCTAAAAAAAGCTGTATTTTTTTTAATTGGGGGAGGGGAGGGGTTTTGAGAAATTGAAGGAATTTAGGGCTTCAGCAGGAGTCTGTTCCTTTAGAGAGAAGACAGGTCTTCAAGAGCTGTCGGGGGCTCGGTGTAGGTGGAGAAATTACAGGTGGCTTGATTACAAGCCAGATGAAGGACAATCATAGGGAGAGATGAAAACAGACACGTGGGTGGCAGAAATTTCACAATTTTTATATTTATTGTTAGGCGAACTTGATTGTGAGATGCGAAAGTGTTGCAGAATTTAGTTTGTTCATCAATGTGGTAGTAAGCAGATACAACAGTTTTCACTTTGGGTGAAGGAGGACAGAAAGGGTAGAGGCCAACAACTCCTGTTCTGGAATTCGGACGAGCTCACCCAATTGCCCGAAGGCCATACGCAGCCCCTCCCTCTGTGTAGCTAAGCATGCTGCATCCAGCAGCAGCCTCCAGCCTAGCTGAATCACCCTCTTCAACCTCCTGCAGCTCCAGGATTATTCAGAGGCCTGGGAGGTGGGAAAGTGAGTGCTTCTCAACGGCAGATTACTGACGTCCTCCAGAGCAACACTGGGCACCTACGTTCAGGAGCCCAAAGCCACCCGAATGGATGCGTATGTCTTGAAGTTAATGTTTTGTTCCCAGTGGGCAGTGAATGAAGGATGAATGAACCGAGATCTGCACTGGGGACTCACACTTCCCTTCTTCTTCGGTCCCCATGAGCTGTCGTAGTTTAACTCGCGAGAGCTAATGAAGAATGAACACACATAGGAGATTAGGCCTTGCAGGCTGGAGAGATGGCTGTGTAGTTAGAGCTGGTCCTCCTGAGGACCGAGGTTCAGCTCTAGCATCCATGTCGGGGTGGGGGGGTGGGGGGGTGGTTCACAGCCACCTAGATACAACCTTAGCTTCCCAGGATCTGACACAGACACATACATAAAAACAATAAGTGGATCTCAGAAACAAAGACTAAGGCTTTGAAGGCGAAAGCAGTTGCAGGTTAATTAGCGATGCTAAATAACATCGGACCTACCACAGCATCACGATGTCATCTCTTTTCAAGCTGGCTGTCTCCTGACTTTGAACGTCAGCTTTCCTTGACTGTTGATGGGACTGGATTTAGAATACCACTCTGGAAGCTTAAGTGTTTAACGTGGGATAAGCCAAGCTAAGACACAAGTCAAAACAGCTCATGCCTTTAGGTAACTTGGACTCTGGAGTCTGGGCTTTTGTCCAACGAGCGTTTGTTTGGTCCTAGTCAAGTTACCTGTCCTGTGTCTAAGGTTACTTGGTGAAGAAGGAGTTTTGAGGAGGGTTAAACAAGTGTCTTGTAAGGGAAATTCTGGGTGTGAGGTAAGTCCTGTGTTAGCATCAATTGCGATTGCGTCCCTAAGTCACTCAGCCTTGCTGGGCTTGTAAAGCAGAGAGAGCAGCGAGGGTACCCCCAGCTTCCCCTCCTCCCCCCCAATCCTCTACCTTCAAACAAGAACTTCCTGTTCTTCCTATATATGTGTGACGCTGGAGACAGGGAGACCTTCGCTCCTGGGTGCTTTCTTTTTCTATCAGGAGACGAGTTAACTATAAAGTCCTCGAGTGTTTCCTTGTCCCCTAATGTGGTATGTGGAAGCGCTGGATGGTCAACACACTATTAATTACAGTAGAAAACACCCAGCTTTACCAGGCGTGTGGAGAGGGTTCAGCTTTGAAGTGCGCAACACAAACTATGTGAAAGGCATTCGCGCCCTCTGGTGGCGACAGTCATACTGCAGACGTTCTTGAGTTGGCATTTCAGACGTTAGATTTTGACTTGTGCTCAGAAACTCTATTTTCAGGGCGGGTTAATGACGAATAGACACATTGTTCTACATTGCCAGTGTGGATGTGGTTCCATGCTATTGCCATATGACATGTGGCTTCTATGCCAGGGGTCATTACTTTGTCTCAAATTTCTGTTCTTCGTTCAAAATGTTTGCTTATATAATTATACAACCGTGGTTTCCTTTATCATTCTCAGCAAATAAATACAAAGCTGAAGAGAAAATGTCAGAAAACATGGCAGAGCCTCTGATGGGCAGTCGTATCTAGAATGTGTAAGAGTGGGTTCAGGGGCGGTGAGAGGGTTCTGTGGGTGAGGTGCTTGCTGACAAAGTCTGATGAGTTCGAGCCCTGGAAGCTGTTTAGCAGAATGAGCGAACCAACTACTGAAGGCTGTATTCCGGCCTCTATATCATCTCTCTCTCTCTCTCTCTCTCTCTCTCTCTCTCTCTCTCTCTCTCTCTCTCTCTCTCTCTCACACACACACACACACACACTTTAAGAAATTGCTTTCTTACTTTATCTTGGTCATTCAAAAGACATTACCAAGAAAGAAGCACTTTCCAAATAGTTCTCAAAACCAGCACTGTCTCTCCAAGCGGTGTGCCATTTGCACACTGCAGAAGCGCTGGAAGGCGTTGACTTTAATCATACACCAGAACCCTGATGTTGAAAAGCAGGAGGAGTTGTGGTCCTAAGACCCAGAGACCTAGTGTGAGCTAACAAGTTCATAACTCCAGCTACAAAGCCACAGAGATCCCCCGTGGCCTGTGAGTGCTGTGGGAATTGTAGCTAAGACACTTGGAGGAATTCGGGTCTGTTGTACTCGAGTGGAATGTTTTCTAACTTCCGCGCCTTCTGCTTTCTTGTGTGAGCCAAAGAATGGCAGCGTGATTGAAGCACGCATTTGATCTCTTGGGTTTTACACTGTGCGGCTTTGTCATGTTGCAATCGATTTGAGCAGCTTGCATTTCAATCTTTGTTTTCAGGGTGGCTTAGGAAGTGACTCTATCGCCAAAACAGATTCAGAAATCACACCTGGCGGAGAACAGCTGTGAAGCCACGAAGCTACTATCTGGTACCTAGTCCTAGAGGACTCACCCAACCACACTGGCTTTGTAGCTCACTGTTGTTAGTATATAGCTGTAGTAGAATCTCACCTACACTTTGCACATACCAGTTTTTAGTATTTGTATATGCCTTTTCTCAGATATATTCCATTTATAGTAGGTTTTATCCCCAATGGTCTTTTTGCCCTTTCATGCCCTCACAGCTCCAGACAGTCAGCTCTCAACAGGATGGACCAGAATTTCTGTGCTTTTTATCTTGTTTTTCCTTTATGCACTAGGACTCTGACTCAGTTCCCTTACTTCAAGAAGTGTTGCTGGAAACTGCTTAGTAGTTGATAAAGCCAAAAGCCATGAAAATCCAGTAAACGTCTGTTACCTCCCAGGTGCTGTGTGTGCTTATATCCCATGTTGAAGCATTACACCCTAGCTCCCCACATACACATGTGTGTGCATGCACACACAACCACACTCTCTTCAAACATACAGAAACACATGTACACCCACAGATTTAAAGAAACAAGTGCACACACACAAGTACACATGTAAACATATACGTACACATATAGGAACACAACACATGTGTGCACACAAATGCAAACATGGGCACACACAGCTTCATACTGATATATGCAATGTACACGTGTGTAGACACGCACACATAAATGCATACACATGTTTATGCTTAAATGCCCACCTACATGCGCACACACACATCACTGTATGCCCTAGGAAGGCTGTCCCTGGGACATGAAAATGTCATAATGGCCTTATGGTAAGTGAAATTCATTTTATTTCTATTAGTGGGTGTCCTGCATATGAAGTAAGAGAAATCTTATACAACACTTCTTTTTAAAGTCCATTGACATTGATAGATAGATATATAATTATTGGCTTACAAAGAAGTGGTGGCATATTTCCCTTTAGGGAAATAATTCATGTAAGAGTCAGAAACCAAGGATTATAGAATAGAGTTAATACTGAGTATTTAGTCTATGCAAAAGTAATTCACAGGATTATTTCAAATCATGAGCTATTTAATTATAAATAAATATTTATGTGTGTTGGAGGGTGTCAACACAGGCGCATGGAGGCCAGAGGATAACTTGCAGGGAATTGGGTCTCTTTGCTCCATCACGAGGGTCAAACTCAGGTCATCCGACTCGGCAGCAAGCACTTTTGCCCACTGATCCATCCAACTGGCCTAACAAATAGACTAAAAATTGAATTTGTGCACTAACCTAGAGCCATGTCAGTTACTGCGGTGCACAACGCTCTATGCGCTACCATACAGTTCCCGAGTTTCGGGCAAGGGGCTGGAGGTTGAAACACACAAAGACACACAGACAGAGAGAGACACGGACCTCTAGTCACTGGTAAGAAGCCCTTTATTCAATAGCACCATGGAGGCTCATATACCCAACAGTCAGGTGGGGGTGAAAACCTTATCCTCTGATCCTCAAGGCCAAGGCAGCACATGCTCGTGAAGCAGAGCTGGTAAACAACTTTGACACAGCTTTTAGTAACTTAAATCAGAAGGAAAGTAAAGATCTCTAGCAGGGAAGAGCAGCTGGAGGCCAGGACTCCAAATGGTCCCAACAAGTTACCATGACAGCAACCAAGATTTATATCTATCTGAGTCAGTTCAGGAACCATACATTTTGATTAAGTGTCAAATTTGGGTCAAATTTCCTTCTATTTTTGTTTTTTGGTATTGTTGTGGTTTGAATGTGAAATGCCCCTGATGTGAGAGTCCACTCTGGACACTGTGAATATGTTTTATTACCATTGGTTAATAAGGGAGGTGATTTGGTCAATAGCTAGGCAGAACAGAGCCAGGTGGAAAGTCCAACAAAGATACAGGGAAGAAAGGGCAGAGCCTGAAAGATGCAAGGGGTCACCAGGGAATCAAGAAGTGAGGTAACAAGACACAAGTCTTGTGGTAAAATATGGACTAATAGAAATGGTTGTAAGAGGTAGTTAATAACATGCCTGAGCTAACAGGCCAAACAGTTTATAATTAACATGAAGCCTCAGGGTGGTGATTTGGGACCTGGTGGGAGGGAGAGAAACCTCCAGCTACCTGTTCCTTGTGGGCTCGTGTTTCTGAACACTTGTTCCCCATCTGGTGGTTACAGAACCGTCAGGTACCTCACTGACGCAGGCCAGTCACTGCTCTTCAGTGGATAGTCCAGTCCCACTCCCCATCTGTTCTCTCCTTCCTGACTGTAGAGACAATATGACTGCCCCTCATTCTCCTGCTCCATCCCTGTCCTGCCATGCTGTCCTTAACTGTGAGCCAAAGCAAACCCTTCCTCCATTATGTTCTTTCTCCCCAGGTATTTGGCCACCACATTGAGAAAAGTAACTCCTACCAGTACTGGACTCAGGACTTTTCATGTATCCAGTGTGTGCTCTGAATACAGGACTGTGCATGTACCCAGCGTGTGCTCTGAA
>NC_022027.1:54843617-54846775 GCF_000317375.1 Microtus ochrogaster | reverse complement strand
AGATGGAGGCTGATCGTTCATTTCCGGCTCAGACCCAAACAGTATTAATTAAAACACTGCTTGACACACATATTAGCTCAGGCTTCTTACTAACGAACTTTCACATCTTAAATTAACCTATTTCCGTTTTTTTGTACTTTACCACGAGGCTTGTGGTTTACCAGTAAGGTTCCCAGGTGAGCGTCTTTCTCCTTCAGCAGCTACAGGGCAGTTCTTCAACTCAGCCTGTTTTCTCTCTCCATCTCTGTTCAGATTTCCTGCCTGGCTAAATTCTGCTCTGCCATAGGCCTAAAGCAGCTTCTTTATTAACCAACGGTAATAAAACATATTCACAGCATACCTAGGGGACTCCCACAACATGCCTGTCCCCAGCATGTGCCCTATTGCCCCCCTGTGTCTCCCACATACCAAGAGTCTCCTTTAAAAAGCCTGAGCACATTGCGTTTGATTCTCCTGGGGTGTTGAAGGTGAGAAGAAAGGTGGTACAGGTATTAACATTTATCTAATATTTGAATTTCTAGGTATTTTGCCAAGTGTTCTTTCTTAGCATCTCACCTGGTCTCAGCATAAGTCGTGGTTAGTTACAACTGGCTTTGAAAAATCAGGAATAGTGGCTCACAGGAGACCAGGGAAAAGGGCAAAGTCCACATCCGTGGGGCTTCAAGGGTCATACTTTTAATTTATTTTTAAAAAATGTCTGTGCATGTGTGTGTGTGTGCATGCACAAGTGTGTGTGTGCATGTGTGTGTGCACGTGTGTGTTAGCAGTTGCACCCATACCATGGAGCCTGGATGGAGGTCAGAGGACTTTCAGGCCTCGTCTCTCTTCTTCCATCTTGTTGATGTGAGCTGCCCGAAGCGACACCATTTTGTTGTAGTTTTAGCCAACTCCACCTCATGTTTCACCCAGCTGCTCTGCAGTGCCCCCCCCCCCCTACTCACGGCTAACCACATCCTGATGACAGAACATTCAGATGCTGTCACACCTGCGTGTGATGCCTGCTGGGACACTTTCCTGAGACCCATTGTTTTACCACACAGCACTAAATTGTTTTAATCAGCTGGACCAAAACTTCTGCCCCCTGGCCTGTGACTGGGGTGATGTGGTTGTGGTGTTTGGCATTGTAAGTTCTCCCCTGACTCTGAGAGTCCTTTCTGTCCTGAGCCTGCTCTTGCCAATGACAAACAAAGGACTCTTATCTCACCTTCATTGAGTGACATTCTCCTGGGTCTTGGCAGGCATAGCAGAGGCTTGGTCTCTGTTCCAGGGTCCTTCTCTGTTGCTGTCATAAGCGGCAAGATCAGAAGTGAACTGTGGGGAAATTTTATTTCCGCTCATAAGCCACATCTTCTAGGGAGGCCAGGGCAGGAACTCAAACAGGAACCTAAAGTTAGGAACGGAAGCAGGAATCACAGAGGGGTGCTGCTTACTGGCTTGTTCCTCATGCCTTGCTCAGCCTGCTTTCTTATACAACCAGGACTAGCTACCTAGGGGTAGCTGGGCCCTCCCCCATTGATAGTCAGTCAAGAAAATGCCTCACCGACATGCTGGCAGGTCAAATAGTTGCAATTCTTCATTTGTGATTCCCCTTTCCCAGGTAGCTTCTAGTTTGTGTCAAGTCTACAAAAACTGACCAGTGCAGTTTTTTTTTAAAATTGTTTTGCACCGTGTAGCACACTCCAGGCCTCTGATCATCTAGGGCATCCTCTTTCCCATCTCCACCTCGCTGTGAGAGCCAGCACGTGGTGTCAGGCTCGCGTGGCAAGAACTTCACCCACTGAAACATTTCCACAGCCATCCCCACATTTCTTATAATAAAAACTGATTTCGGGCAACTTTAAAAATGGAACGAAAAAGTGCGTAATTTTGGAAGAAAACAAGGAACATTGTTTTGAGAGCAATGAGCTGGCTTGTCACACTGCAGCTGTGTGTGATGAAGCTCTTTCTCCAGTTATCTGGCTTTAAGGTAAAAAAAAAAACAAACAATTCAGATCGTCTTAAATTATGGATTTAGTCTTTTGGAAAACTAAAAATTTACCGGGCACAAAGAAAATGATTTATCATATCAATTATAGCCGACTGGCATATGAAATGCTCTGTTTTTATGAGCAAACCCTGCCAAGTGTCCGGTTATTCAGCCATTGAATTCTATCTTTATGGGAATAGATGTCTGTTCCCATATGGCCCCCAGCCATACAGATGGGTGATTCGTCGCTCTGTTCCAGCCTGTAGAAAGGCTGGTTTGATGTTTGAGTTGGATCTGGACCAACTAGGATGTGATGGATGCGGGTATCTGTTTGGTCCTCCATGGTGCTCATCCACATTCACTTCGGCTCCCAGCATCAGCCGGCATGCAGGGTTTGTTTCTGAAAGTTCGAGGTTTCCCATCATGGCTGCAGGCAAATTTTATTAATTGCAATGTGAGCTGGCATGGTTCACTGCTTTCAAATCCTCTGCAAATGCCATCGGTATAAATAATCTTTTGTCTCTCTTACTTATAAACGGATCACAGAGTTCATTATCAGAGGTCCATTATGATGCAACATTTATGTCATTCTCTGATATGGAGTGAATGCAGCCATTCTCTCAGGATGGGGCCAAGGGATTTTTGGAAACATTTTTTTTCTTTGAAACGATTCCATTCTTCGCTAGCTTTCCCTTGCTCTGAGGACTGGACCTTCCTTGCTTCTGTTTCAGTAGTTTGTGTAAAGCACCCCTTGTGGTGGTTCTAACAAGACACCCTCCACCCCCTACCTTCAGCCCAGGCTCATATACTTGAAGACTTGGTTTCTAGTTGGTGTGAACAGCTTTATACTGTGCCATGAGACAGCATCACTAGGGTTCATTTGTTTTTTGTTTTCCTTTTAAAAAAATTACTTATTTTTAATTTATGCCAATGAATGTTCTGCTTGCATCCATTTATGCTTGTACACGCGCACACGCGCACACACACACAGTGCTCATAAATGGATGCAAACAGAACATATATGGAGAGACCCTGTTCACCCTTCCCTTCAGGAAAATAAATTAAAACCTGAGTATCATTACACTGATCATAAGAGATCAGTTCATTTTCCCTTTGTTTCTGTTGTCCTTAATACCTCACCACAGTCATATTTTGTATCACCATCTATCCATCTGTCTATCTCTATTATCTA
>NC_022027.1:54839565-54842142 GCF_000317375.1 Microtus ochrogaster | reverse complement strand
TGTAGACCAGGCTGGTCTCGAACTCACAGAGATCCGCCTGCCTCTGCCTCCCGAGTGCTGGGATTAAAGGCGTGCGCCACCATCGCCCGGCGTCTGTAACTATTTTTAAAAAGACAAGAACTAGTGAACATGATTTTAGAATGACTCCAGATACAAAGTTGCTGATACATGAGTATGATATATGATATCCTGTTATGGCAGTCTCTGGAAATATTGTCTGATATTAGTGATCTATAATCATATTTGTCCCCATAGGGCTCAGGGATAACACCTGTGCTCCTTTGTAGGACCTACCTACATTATAGCTCCTAAAAGGTCTTCGTTTAATATATGTAATACGAAGTAAAACATTGCCAGACATGGCGTACGTGCATGTCCTTAATCCCAGGATTTGGAGGTGGAGGCAGGAGGATTACCAGCTCACAGCCAGCCTGGGACACATAGTAAGGGCCTGACCCAAAAATAACAAAGTAAAACATCAAGCTAGGGGAACTAATTTTTTAAAAACATTTTCTTACATGTGTGGGTGTTTTGGCTACATGTGTGTCTGGTGCACACAGAAGGCAGATGACAGCTTTGGATCCCCTGGATCTGGAATTACAGATGGTTGTGAACCACTGTGTGGGGGCTGGGAATTGAACCAGGGTCCTCTGCAGAACCAGCCAGTGCTCTAGACCACTGAGCCATCTCTCTGGCTAAGAAAGCTTTCTAATTATAGCGTTTGTCGTCTTAAAACATCGCAGTGTGGCAGAAACATTGTTGGGAAAAACATGTAGTCTGGCCTGTTTCTGTGACAGCTTTTTGTCAAACACCTGAAGAACCGAGAGTGGGGGCCCCAACTGTTGTTCTGTCATGCGTCCGTAAATGCCCATTTACTTCAGCACACGGCAGCATGCCTTTTGTCTGTGGCTGGTGAACACACGCTAGTGTGCCGCTCGTCTGCGGATGGTGTGTGAGCATCTCAAGACTTACAGGCTTTCATTATTTTACATCCTCAGTGGGTCCAGAATCCAGGAAATGCTTAGCGTGGTGCCTATGGCTCAAGGTTGCTCTTGTGGCTTCCGTTGAGGTGTCTGACAGGGGCTGGAGTCACCAGAGTGTGGCTGCAGACAAGAGGCTCTGCTTCCTTCTTAGGGCACCGCCTCAGGCTGCTCAGGATATGGCTTTCCCTGTGGGCAGGGATCCAGGATGGAGGCAACATTCGCAGGGCAAAGGATTTATGTAGTTTTTCACCTCAGGAGTGAATTCTCTTTTGTCTATTGTATTTAAATCATTAAAGCAGGTTATTAAAAACATACTCACTAGGAGAGGAACTAAGTTTTCCCTGCAGAAGGGAGGAAATGCAAGGACTTGTGGACATTCTTGCACACTGACCACAGGCACCTGCTGCCTGCAGAAGACAGTTTGCTTTTCAGCTGTGTGTGTGACTTTAAGGAATTTCGGTCTCCTTATAGACAAGTTGTAGACGTGTACACTCAGCAATAGATGAAGTAGTTCTGCCCTCCCACAGGGGAAGCCTTTGGTAACCTTAAGGACGTTTCACAATGGGGCTCCAGTGAGCAGACGGGGAAAGGGGAATATTGCATCGGCAGCTGCGTTACAAATGGACGGTAACGGTGAGCTTGCCCTTGCATTGCCGGCATTACCGGCGTTACTGGCGTTACCGGTGAAGACAGACATCTCCGCAGACAGTTCACCTTTTGGCTTCTTCAGATTTGTGGTCAAATAATATTTGGTCACAAGGTTTTCGTCACTTATGTTGTTAATTACAAATACTTCCTCTTCGTGATTTTGAGTGGTCCAAGGTATTCCAAACTAACTCTTTTCTAGAGAATATTTATGAATTCTAAAGGGAATATATATAATGCTTACAATTAGAAATGATTACCTATATGGTATATAGACACGCTATACATATTTTTTTATAGAACCTTGTTATTCTGGCTAATTTTATGTCAACTTGACGCAGGATAGAGTCATCTGAGAGGAGAAAAGTCCCAATTGAAAAGAAAATACCTCCAAAAGATCGGGGTGCAGGCAGGCCTGTAGAGCATTTTCTTAATTAGTGACTGATGGGGGATGGTCCAGCCCATTGTGGGTGAGGCCATGCCTGGGCTGGTGGTCCTGGATTCTACAAGAAAGCAGGCCGAGCAAACATGGGGAGCAATTCATGTAAGCAGCTCCCCTCCATTGCTTCTGCATCAGCTCCTGCCTCCAGGTTCCTGCCCAGAGCAAGTTCCTATCCTGATAAATAAAGCTGCTTTGGCCAAAAGCAAGACTGGATAGAGCCAGGTAGGAAACCCACGCAGAGATACAGGGAGAAAAAGGACGGAGTCAGAGAGAGAGAGAGGCACCAGCAGCCACCCAAGGAGCATCATGTCAGAGCACCACTCCAAGAAGTTTATGGCTAATCCTGGCCAGTCAATTGCAGACTCCATCCTAGATTCAGGTTTCTTTACTGGCACAGTGGAATGGCTGTACAGATAATTCTCCTGCAACAGGAATCCCTGGAACTGGAGTTATGGATGGTTGTATACCACCCCCTGGGCCTGGCTCTTAACCACTGAGCAATCTCTC
>NC_022027.1:54829963-54839311 GCF_000317375.1 Microtus ochrogaster | reverse complement strand
CCATGTGCACATGGGTGTTGGGAGGCACCCACCTACCATGATATCACTGAAGAAAACTGACTTCCCTGCCCCAGCAGCCAATATCATTTCCATTGTTCTTTCTCCCTTCTTTCTAGACAGAGTTTCACTATGTAGCCATGTCTAGCCTGGATCTCACTATGTAGACCAGGCTGACCTTGAACTAACAAAATCAGCCTGCCTTAGAATCCTGAGTGTTTAAAGGGCTAAAGGCAATGAATGGGGCTAAAGGCAAGCAGAACCAAGCTTAACCATTTCCTATTTTTAGAAAATTCCTATGTTTAGCATTACATAAAAAGTCTTTGTGTACTCAAAGAGTTTTTACTTCTCCCAGCATATTAAGTAAGTATGTTAGTAAGTAGACTAATCACTCAGATACCTCTAATACATATATATCTAGATCATTGTGTGTGTGTGTGTGTGTGTGTGTGTGTGTTGAATGCTTACTTTCTGTGTAAAATGAGGACATGACTGCTCCAAGGTGTGGTTGAGGGGAAGGATTTTATTGTCGATGTGAGGGAGAGCACAGCCAGGGGCATCTGAGAGAGTGCAGAACAGGGAGAGAAAGCGGTGGACGGAACATGGCTAGCAGAGTCAGACAGGCCATGAGAGGAGAGAGTTGGGTGAGAGAGGAAGACGAGAGAGGGGATGGCTGAGATAATATGTAGGTGTGAGAGCTGGGGAAGGGAAGCCCATGAACTGGAGAAGTTTAGGTAGCAGCAGGATGAGAAGAGCTGAAAAGAAGTCCAGAGTGAGCCTGGAGAACAGCACACTTTGGTATTCGAAGAGGCACCATACCCGTCTGTATGTTTTGGAGTGGCACTTCCTGTATTCTTTCTTTGATGAACTATTTAAAAAGAAGTTAAGATGTCATGATGCCTCACTCTTAAATCCTTCAACCTGTGTCACCTCAGAATGAATGTATCTTCCCAGACCAGCACACATTCTTTGCATGCCAGGAAAGTTAGAGTAATTAATAAATCTGGTAGGAAGTAGGGCACAGTCCATGGCTTTGGGGCATACCCATCACCTAGAGCACTACATTCAAAATGAGTGAGCATCTGTCCTTGTCAGAAGAGATAATCCAGTTCCGTTTCCCAGGCTCCAGCTCTTGCTCACACCTTGTCCCTCATCCCCTTCTTGTTCCTGTTCTCTCACCACTGAGTGATGCTGTCAGAGTTGATGGCGGGTTGCAGGACCCGCCATGACTGCCTAGCGTCTTTCCTCCTCTTGCTCAGCCTTCTCTCCAAGCTGTGACAGCATGTCCGCCTTGACTAGCCCAGCCTATGAACAAGAGACATTTAAAGCCTCCAGGGGCAGCACTCAGTCCAAAGGACTGTAGGGTCCTGGGGAAACAGTCTCATTTGTTTATTTTTGAGACAGGGACTATCCTGCAGCTCTGACTATGCCTCCAGAGTGTTGGGATTAAAGGTGTGTGCCGACACTCCCAGCTCTACATATTTTATTCAAAATTGTTTTCTTGATAAATCTGCCCCCCTGTATTAGAAAATACACATTCAAAACACTCAAAGTTCTTCACAAAAAAAAATCAGGCATTTCCACTAAGGAAGGTCTTACTACTGTATTGAGCCACATAATTCTGCTTATGTTTGTGCATGGATTTCTGTTTGTCTTTGAGTCTAGGAAACTCTGGCCAGATTGGGGTGATGTCATGTGGATGAGTCTTCAAACCCTTGCTTGACAGGAAAGAAAGGTGTTGGTGGGAGCACATTCCTGGGGTGGAGACTTGGGGTAACTGTGGTTCAGACCTCATCGCTGCTGAGAATTGCCAGTGCTCATTCTTAGCAATATCTTGAGTGACTTTACTTTCAATTTCAATTTTGTAGCAGTGTGTGGCTTTGGGCCCGGTAGTTTATATAAAGGAGGAGTGAAAAGCAGAAGGAAGAGATAAGAACAAGGGGCGAGAGCCAAGCAGGTGGGAACTGCGCTGGGACCTGCAGGAAAGGGGTCAGGTGAGTTTACTTTACAAAGCAATTTAGTGTTGACCTTGACTAAATCCAACTCAATAGGGCAACAGAGGTGCAAGGGCAGGCTGCCTGTTGTCTGGTCTTCAGGAGTCTGTAGTGGGCCTTAATTCTGGGGTAGTTTAGCTTATCGCGGGTGACATACAAGGTGGCAGCCCGACACTCTGAGGTCTCTGGATACAATGCTCTGGCATTCACAGCTCAGTGCAGCCACAAGTGCTGTGGGGAGATACCTGGGATGGGAGACTGCCTGCTTCGCCGGGCCTTGCTGTAGCTCTGGCCTCCAGAAAAACACCGTCCTTATCAAGGAGCTAACAGGCAATTGAAATCTAAAGAGAACAGTTTTGTTTCTCTCTAAATTATACCCTACTCAGAGTAGGGTTGTAAAAATATCTATTCAGAAATAAATTTAGTTCATCTCCCACTGAGTTTCTCTAAGCAAAGCACATAGTCAAAATTGACTTTGATGATGTGTAGGGTGTGCTTACACATATGCACTCACTCACTCACTCAAACACACACACACACACACACACACACACACACACACACACCATGATGTGTGCATCTTTTCATACTCTTTATCTTATTCTCATAAATGGGAGTAAGCTGCAGAGAAGTTGATCATCCTCTTCAAGGAACTTTGCCTCTATTTGAAATTCTCAGGATTCTGAACATTCTCCTGTCTTGGCATAATGTGCTCATAAAGGTCATCCCCTTTGTAGCAAGCAGCAAATTCCATCCATGTCTCTGATCTAACTATATTTAATTGTGTGGGCTATCACATTGCACTGTCATCTATCTATTGGTGGGAGATTGAGCTGTTTGCATGTTTTGGGTTTTGGGTGTTGTGAACACAGCCGCCATGATCATTGGTGTTTAATGTCTGTCCAAGCTCTTGTTTACAATTTTTCAGGTACTACATATAAGCAAAAGTGGAGTTGGATCCCGTGTTATTATGGTTAATGTTATAAAGATAACGATGCTATTTTCCACAGTGCTATAATCACTTCACACTCCTGTTAGTAATGCTGCAAACATCCACCTTTCCATATCCTGGTTCCCATTCTTTTATTTGTTCTTGGTTTTGCCCTATGTGGTAGCCGTCCTAGTGGAGTTGATGCGATGCCTGTGGTTCCCAGTGTCACTTCCTGAAAGCTGGGCCTAACAGAATATTGAGAAACAAAACGAACTGCACCTTGAAATAACCTTATTTTGCTTAAACCATGAACACATAAGCCTAAAATTGACTTCAAGAAAATGCTTTGGTTTGACAGAAGCAAGACTTAAGTCCAGTTAACCCCGAGTAGTCAACGAACATGAGATTCTGTGAGGACAGACTCTGAAACAAGCACCCTTGCCTCCCCAAAGAGAAATTTTATATTTTTATATTTCTTCATTTGGAGCCCTCATCTTTCCAATAGACGCTCGTCCTTGACATTTTCTCATTGGAAAACAAACACTTTACCTTTCAATCTAGTGTTTCCCAGCTCACAAACTAAATCATTTAAAAATAAAATCTTCAAAATTTTCATGTGCCTCAGACTTTTCTTGGTGATCAGTGACCATGGGTATTGTCTCGTGTGTCTAGGGCTGTATACAAACCTCTAGAGAGAAAGGTCTAGTGCAGGTCTTTGCCCATTCTTCAGTTGAGTAGTTCATGATGAAGGAGCTCTTTTTTGAGATGTTAATCCATTAAAACATAGGTGATATTTAATATTCCTCACCCCTTCTTGGGTTGCCTTCTTACTCTGGATAGAATCTTTCAATGCACAAACGTTTCTAACTTATATCTTGAGCTTTTCGGTACAAGAGAGCCAAAACAGAGTCTAGTACTGCTAGTCCTGGCTAGCCTATTGCAGTTAATGTCTTCCAGGCTCCCTGCAGACCAAGCATGTTCCAGGTTGGGGAGAAGCAGAGAAGGGAAACAAAGAGAGCCTGTAATTTCCTACCGTTATTGTGGCATTGTTTCAGTTGGCTATCTGTGTAGCTGCTGTGATATGTGGGGTGCCCATAGTACCATTTCCTCATTTTAAAAGTTGGTTTATGGAGAGACCAAGACTTAGAACCAAGGAGTCTGTCATTTTGCTTGTTTGTCATGGTGTTAATAATCTCTATGAGCTGCTTACTTGAGATTTTAGAAGCTTCAGAGTCTCATGTGCACTGTGGGTACTTTTACATTTCTGTGACATCACATTCTTAAGGTATCCTTTGTATGGCCCAGCATATCGTAGGGCTTCGGTGTAGTTAACAGTCACTGGAAGGATCCCTTTCTTCTTACACTGAAGTGGAACTGCTGGCTACAGCAGTGAGCGTCTCAACAAAGTGTCCTTGGAAAAATTGGAGAATGACGGAGAGTCCCTTGTAGGCTGCAGATGCAAGGTTACATGCAGCCAGTGTAGAGGTCTCCTCAGTCTGCAGTTGCTGGGTCCTTGGGTAATGCTGAGACAGGTAACTGTGATTTCATTTGTGTCAGGAGAATCTCGTAGGTTGGCAAGTTGCTATGGCCAGTGGACCAAAAATGATGGCCCCCATTTGTCTGGTGGAGAACCACAAGGAGCAGCTATCGGTGAACCAGAAAGCCCTGGAGATTCTGGACAAGATCTCACAGCCAGTGGTAGTTGTGGCTATTGTTGGATTGTACCGTACAGGCAAGTCCTATCTGATGAACTGCCTGGCAGGACAGAATCACGGTGAGCATTGCTAATGTGTCAACATCACCTCTGTCTGCTCTACATCTTCTTCCCGGTCCTAACAAAAAAGTTCAGCTCCTGTCAGTACAGCTGCCCTTTCCTGCCAGTGTCACCACTAAATTACTATTCTGCAGTATTTGTTCCTACAGCCATTCCTGACATTAAGAAAATCTCTCCTGCATGTGCTCAAGGCGTGTCTCCTCCAATGCTCTGAACTCTGGGATCCTGTGTGTCAGTCCCCTGCCTCATACAACATGTTTTCCTTTATCATTTCTTTAGGAATATAAGACTATTTGGCAAGGTGTGACCTTAAAAATCATTATTGGACTTCACACACTTTTATTTATTTTGAAATCACGTTGGGTTCTTTCAGCTTTATTCATTCATTCTTTTTGTTTGACTTTGGACAGAGTCTCCCTATGTAGCTCTGGCTAGCCTGGATTTTATGATGTAGATCAGGCTATCTCTGGACTCACACAGGTCCAACTGCCTCTACCTCCTGAGGCACATGTTACTCTGTCTTGTTAATTACTTGAATATAAAAGTATTAAGTCATTCTCCTCTCGACCCTCCCCTTACGAGTAACTCTGACTAGCACATCTTTCTTCCAAAGACTTTTATTTTTAAGAGATAGGATCCTGCTATGTAGCCCTAGTTGGTCTAGTGAGAGCCGTGGTGCTCAGACTAGCATTGGACCAGCAGCAATGCTCCTTTCCCAGTCTAACTTACAGTAAGTGACACCTTATTGGCTTGAGACTACTCTGTTACAGTTGCCAGAATCCTCCATGTTGGTGGATTCTTTAATGCCTCTTTGTTTCCATTCAGAAATTTTGTGTTTCATTGTTCTCATGTTAAATGTCCCCTGTAGTTTGAAATCAATGACTCATAATAACAGAGTCTGGAGAAAATTGAGAAAGCACTGTCTTAAATGGTAGCTATTTACAGTCCAACGTGCCTGACTTTGCAACACTCCTGCCCAGAGGATCTGCTGCTAGTGTCCGTTTCACATGGTTGTGACCATAGTTCCAGAGAGAACAGCTTGAGGAGCCAGCGTTTGTCTGGGTTCACAGTTTCAGAGGCTCACTCCAATGTCCTTTGGTCTGTTCACTCCGGACTCATGCCAAGGGAGAAGGTGATGGCTGCAAGTCTTTGTAGAGGAGGTTCATGGAGGACAAGAGGCAGGGATGAGGAAGGCCCTGGTGACCAATGATAACTTCCAAAGTCAGTGACCTAGTGACCTCCTTCCTTCAACTAGGCCCCAATTCCCAAAGGCTCTAGAACCTCTCCAAGGAGTGGTAGTAGATGGTCATCAAGGACTCTGCACACAAGTCTGTGTGAGACATTCTACCCCACGCAAAACAGAACCCCTTGCCTCTCCCCGCAGGCTTCCCTTTGGGCTCCACTGTGCAGTCTGAAACCAAGGGCATCTGGATGTGGTGTGTGCCCCATCCTACCAAGCCAAAGCACACTCTGGTCCTCCTGGACACCGAGGGACTGGGGGATGTGGAGAAGGTAGGGCTAAGGTTCATGTTGGTCCCCTTTGCTGTTTGAAATCCATTGTCATCTGTCTGTGATGTCTGCAGCCTGACCTGTGCTGGCTGAGGGGACACTGGTCTGCTGGATTTCATGCTATCAGCCAAAATACACCTTTGTTTCTGTACCTTGGAGTAAGTGATTTGATCCAATACCTTACAGGTTAACTGAGCAGGTCAGCATAGTTTACTGTGATCCTGTACTTGGGGCAGAGATGGGGCATCCCTTGCGGCAAACTGGCCAGCCAGACTAGTCAAACCAGTGAGCTTGAAGTTCAGTGAGGGACCTTGGCTCAGCGAATACAGTAGAGGTCATCAAGGAACTCACTTTGGGCCTTCACATGCTCACACACATATTTACACAGATATTGTCTCCCCCCCCGCCCCGTGGGAACATTAACACACAACCCACATGCAGTCGAGCACAAGGAAGGAAATAGCTTTTGTACACATAAGTACAGTAGAAAACTGCAATTATCTGAAAAAAATCTTTGTTAAATTTAGATATAATTAGACTCTCAAATTGCAATTATTGTGATATAGTATACCTATAGCACATATATTTATAGAGTAAGAAATTCCAACATCCTTCACTGAGTGCCATTCTGAAAACCTAATACAGTGCTAGGTTTTTGTATGTTATCTTCTTTCATAGAATTGAGGAAACAAAAACATTGTAAATATTTGAATCCTCTCACCAAATAAAGAACTTATTGTAGTAATATTTCACTTGTATTTTAATAAATAAAGCTTGCCTGAGAATCAGAGAGTAAAACAGCCACCCTGGTCAGCCATACAGGGCAGGTAGTATGGTGCACACCTTTAATCCCAGCACTAGAGAGGAATATAGGATGGGAGTAGAGAGCTCTGAGGCTCAGGCTCATTCTGAGGTTTCCTAGAATCAGGACTGCCATTTCAGCCTGAGGTAGAGGTAAGAGCCAGTGGCTGGCTGCTTTGCTTTTCTGATCTTAAGGTTGAACCCCAGTATCTGTCTCTGGGTGTTTATTATTCATGCTACAGATTCTCCTCATACTCGTCAAAGCTGTTATTGGCATTCTTGTCTATTGTCTTTGAACAGGAAATACCCTAACCGAAACGATGGCCTACAGACTTTCTCTGGCTTTCCATCTCTTTCTGTCTTGCTCATTGCTAGGGTCTGAATGAAGGCTTTGCATATGCTAGGTACCTGCTCTGCTACCAATTCCTGTTCCCAGACCTTTCTGTGTGTATGTATGTGACTGTGTATTTACTTAAACCTGGAAAGTCTTTTTACATAAATATAATATAAATGTGCATGGGTCCTATTACTACACTATACTACAAATTTCTCTGAAAGGACTCCTGAGAAGGACTCTCCTCAGCCCTCTGCCCTCATGTGTCTTCCAGGTTGACCCTACGAATGACTCGTGGATCTTTGCCCTGGCTGTGCTTCTGAGCAGCACCTTTGTCTACAACAGCATGGGCACCATCAACCACCAGGCCCTGGAGCAGCTGCAGTATCCTTGCAGGACCTGAGGCGCCATGTTTCATGGAGTGTTCTGGAATGCATGTAGAGGCACTGACCTGCCCTGTCACTGTGTGGCTTTTGGTCAGGGCAGAGGAGACCCAGGGCAGCAAAGAGTGTTTATTGTGATTTATTTTTAATAAGAGAATCATGAGAACGTGCACGTGAATTCACTTTTCTTAACCCAGTGTCAGTTACGTCACAGAACTCACTGAGCTGATCAGGGCAAAGTCTTCCCCAAGTCCTGATGGAATAAAGAATTCCACAGAGTTTGTGAGTTTCTTCCCAGACTTCATCTGGACTGTTCGGGATTTTACTCTGGAGCTGAAGTTAGATGGAAAGAGCGTCACAGAGGACGAGTACCTGGAGAATGCACTGAAGCTGATCCCAGGTAGAGGGAGGGCTGGGGTGGGGGACTGGGAAGGGCTGGGATCTTTTGTGTTGCTCCCATCATCTGTGGGGTTCTTCTGTATTGGCAGTGGAATGGAGATCTGCAGGAACTCTGATAGGTCATTGGCTGGTAATGCCTAGGAGTTTGTGTTTAATTTCTTTTGAGAAAAGTAGAGCCTAGAGCATAGCAAAATTATTCCAAGCCAAGTTATTTTCAGTTTGTATTTTAGCATATAGAATATAAAGTATCTAAACTTCTCCAAGTTTGGACATTTGTATTGACTGACTTTGTGGCTGCCTTCTTTTAAGAAAAAGTTGGCCACATAATTCTTATTCATGAATTTATCATACATAGCCCATCTCAAAATACATTTTACAGAGTTGTACATTATTCTCCTCTCTTAGAAACATAGGTTCTTAATGCTGGATTGGTTATGTGGTGTGCAAAATTTATCATAATAGTCTATTTCAATTCATGCCACAGTTTCAGGATCAGTAATATTAATGGTTCATGTCAGTTCTATTAATGGTTTATAAACTATGTGCAGGGACGTTACTAGCCTGAGTGTGGAGCTATGAAGCCTTGTAAGGAATGTCAGTTTTTCTCCCTCTCCTTTTTATTTCTTCGCTGTCCTGAAACAGGTGGAGAAGCGGTCTGTGAGCTGCTGCGGTCTGTGAGCTGCTGCAGTCTGAGCTGGTGCAGTCTGTGAGCTGCTGCAATTTGTGAGCTGCTGCAGTCTGTGAGCCGCTGCAGTCTGTGAGCCGCTGCAGTCTGTGAGCTGCTGTAGTCTGTGAGCCGCTTCAGTCTGTGAGCTGCTGCAGTCTGAGCTGGTGCAGTCTGTGAGCTGCTGCAGTCTGTGAGCTGCTGCGGTCTGTGAGCCGCTGCAGTCTGTGAGCTGCTGCAGTCTGTGAGCTGCTGCAGTCTGAGCCGCTGCAGTCTGTGAGCCGCTGCAATTGTGAGCTGCTGCAGTCTGTGAGCCGCTGCAGTCTGTGAGCTGCTGCAGTCTGAGCCGGTGCAGTCTGTGAGCCGCTGCAGTCTGTGAGCCGCTGCAGTCTGTGAGCTGCTGCAATCTGTGAGCTGCTGCAGTCTGTGAGCTGCTGCAGTCTGTGAGCTGCTGCAGTCTGTGAGCTGCTGCAGTCTGAGCCGCTGCAATCTGTGAGCCGCTGCAGTCTGTGAGCTGCTGCAGTCTGAGCCGCTGCAATCTGTGAGCTGCTGCAGTCTGAGC
>NC_022027.1:54813363-54829205 GCF_000317375.1 Microtus ochrogaster | reverse complement strand
TCTGTGAGCCGTTACATCTCAGAACTTCCAGAGCTTGGGAGAATGCCCTAAATTCAGTCTGGCTACAGTGGGCCACGAAGGATAAAATTTTAAAAATGAATTTTATTGTGTGTACTTTAGATTTATAAATTGATGTCATAGAACACAGGTGGGTATTAAGGTGGACACTGTAAGTCATGTAGATAACACACCAATCATTACACACAGTTAAGTCTTATGATAAACAGCTAGAGTTGACGGCTTAGTATGTACTTGGTGTTGCACGTTCCCTTTCCAGTTCTTCAAACTCTGCGAATGACTCCTGACTTCTTCCCATCTCTAGTGACCACTGTTTTATTCTGTTTGTATATTTTGCTTTAAAAATGAGTTCTGTTTAGAATCAAAGTAGTTTTGCTTTAGTGACCACAGCATTGTTCTTAGAATTGCTAATGTTGCTATTTCTAATAGTCTATCATCCTTTATTTGTGGCTCCTCTTTGGGGTTCCACAGCACCCTTGCTACAAAGGAATGATCGAGCCAGAAATCACATGCAATCTGCTGTTCAGTCAACAGGGCACACAACAACAGTGTTCTTGATGGCATGCATGTTCAGGGCTGTGGATTTCAGTCATATGCTCCTCCAGGGGGGTTAAATGGCTCCTGAACTGTTTCACCAGATGTCTACCAAGTACAAACTTGGTATACTTTTGACCTGTAAAGAAGTGTTGAATGTTTATGGTAGAGACCCGTGAGCACAGAACACTTCACAGAGACAAGAGCCTCCATCATTTGCCCTCTGCTCTAACACTACCCCCATGGCTTTGTGTTTCCCTTGATACTAGGTGACAATCCCAGAATCCAAGCATCCAATTTGCCCAGGGAGTGCATCAGACATTTCTTCCCTAAACGGAAGTGTTTTGTCTTTGACCGGCCAACAAATGACAAGGAACTCTTACGCAAAATTGAGACTATCTCAGAAGACCAACTGGATCCTAAGTTCCAGGAACAAACAAGGGCTTTTGTTTCCTACATCTTCACCGAGGCAAAGATCAAGACACTCAGAGAGGGAATTAAGGTCACTGGGAATCGTGAGTGTTTTTTTCACACTTCTGTATAATGTATATTGAATATATTGTAATGTGTATGCTATTTTTATTGATTCTAAAATAATGGTGTGCATATATTCTTAGTATGAAGAAATGTATATATTTTATAATTATTTATTGAGGATTCAATACCTTTACAACTGCAAACTTTGTATCTTGTATCTATGGTTTCCACACATCTAAAGAAACTCTCAGTTGCTAATACAATCACAAGGGCAAACAATTCTCAACTGATAATAAATCATTAAGGTCAATAAAGCAGATGTATATTATTTCTTACAGTGGAGGTGTTGTATATTAACTATTCTTTGCAATGGGAATGTGAAATATCTTTTTGAAGCTTAAAGTAGCTCTAATATAAATACTAGTGTTTAGGTCACTGTAAGCCCACACTTTAGAATCAGCAATAAACGCAGTGTGTTATAGATTGTCTCATTAGTTTGCTTATGTCATTTATTTTCTATTAAAATATAAATTCTATTAAAATATGAAATATAAATTGCATTTAACAAAGGCGCCTGAAGTTTTTAGATAAAAGTGGATTTTTTTAAAAAATAAATTAAAAAAATCACTGTGGACTGGAAAAACCATAAAAGTGAAGGGAAAATAAGAAATTGGTAGCAAAGCATATATATATATATATATATACATATATATATATATATATATATATATATATATATATATATATATATATATATGCCAGAAGAGGGCATTCAACCCCTGAAGCTGGAGTTACAGGTTATTGTGAGTCATTCAGTGTGAGTGCTAGGAATTGAACTTGGGTCCTCTGCAAGATGCTCTTAACTTGCTGAGTTATCCTTCTAGCAAAGAGGTGTGTGTATGTGTGTGTGTGCGTGTGCATGTGTGAGTGATTTTCAAAATATAGTCTTAGAATCTTATATCCCACCAATTTATTTACCCTGAAACTCCTGGTTCGTGAAGGACTGGGGACTCTGGTGACGACCTACGTGGATGCCATCAACAGTGGAGCTGTGCCTTGTCTGGATGATGCGGTGACAACTCTGGCCCAGCGTGAGAACTCAGCAGCTGTGCAGAAGGCAGCTGAGCACTACAGTGAGCAGATGGGCCAGCGACTGAGGCTCCCCACAGACACGCTCCAGGAGCTGCTGGATGTGCACACAGCCTGTGAGAAGGAAGCCATTGCTGTTTTCATGGAGCACTCCTTCAAGGATGAAAACCAGCAATTCCAGAAGAAGCTGCTGGTAATGTTGGTGTCACGACTCTGTCCCTTCATGGCTGTTGTGTTGCTGTGCCTTCGTTGACCTCGGGTGCTTGTCTTATTCAGAGATGATCACTCTGTATTTTCATACTGAATGTAGTTGCAAAAGTCCGTAAACCCTTCCCAAACCTCAGGTACCTTTAATCCAGAAATCCTTCTAATTGTTGGAAAACCAGGATAGACTTATGCTTTGGGTGAATTCTGCTAACATATCTGTGGATTGCAATCCTGTCCAAAACATCCATAGCTTATCTCTGAACCTGTTTTCTGTACAAATTTTCCATATAAATCCTTTCATTCGTAGGAATCAAAGTATCTTATACCAGAATTACATTGCTGGTATCCCCTAGTATCCCTTGTTATGTCATCACCATTATTATAGACCCACAGGATGGAAAGGTAGCAAGGATTCAAGAGATTGATGGATGTTGCCGTCCTTTAACTGAAAGTCTTAGTGACGAGGACAGTCCAGTTACCCACTGCTTTGTACAGGTTTAAGGTTCTGAATTAAGTCACATTGAGATTACCTACTGATTCTGAGACTTACTAAACTGGAATGCTTTCTCATGAGAATGACCATGCTTTTCATGAGTCTTTAGAACTCTGTCTTCTTTATTCCTTCCATCTCATTTTGACTCTGTTTATTTCCCTTGCAGGAATCAATAGTGATCAAGAGGGCAGATTTCCTGCTGAAGAATGAAGAGGCATCAGAGAAATACTGCCAGGAAGAACTGAATTGTCTTGCGAAAGCACTTATAGAGAGTATTTCAGCGGGGACATTCTCCATTGCTGGAGGACACAGGCTCTACATGGAAATGAGGGAGAAGATTGAGCAAGATTATTGGCAGGTGCCCAGGAAAGGGGTGAAGGTGAGGAGCAGGGAGCATGGGAGCTCAGAGCAGAGGAAATAAGAGAGATAGAATAGCAAATTAACCCACACCCCGGTGTTTGGATGCCAAGTGCTGGAAATTTACAAGGTGCACAAACTTAGTTCTCAAGATGGATCCATGTGGTATAAGAAGTCCTTCTGTATATGTGGTGCTTTTATTGGTTAATGAATAAAGAAGCTGCTTGGGCCTATGAGAGGCAGAATAGAGCAAGGCAGGAATTCCAAGCAGAGATAGAGGAGAAAAGAAGGTGGAGTCAGGGAGAGGCCATGAAGCTGTCAAAAGAGACAGATACCCAAAACCTTACCAGTAAACCATGAGCCTCGTGGTAAAATACGAAATAAGAGAAATGGGTTAATTTAAAATGTGAAGATCTTCTCCCAGTTAGTGGGTTGCCTTTTTGTCTTAGTGACAGTGTCCTTTGCTTTACAGAAGCTTCTTAGTCTCAGGAGGTCCCATTTATTCAATGATGCCCTTAGTGTCTGTGCTGCTGGGGTTATACGTAGGAAGTGGTCTCCTGTACCCATGTGCTGTAGAGTACTTCCCACTTTCTCTTCTATCAGGTTCAGTGTGTTTGGACTGATATTGAGGTCTTTAATCCATTTGGACTTGAGTTTTGTGCATGGTGATAGATATGGATCTATTTTCATTCTTCTACAGATTGACATCCAGTTTTGCCAGCACAATTTGTTGAAGATGCTCTCTTTTTTCCATTGTATACTTTTAGCTCCTTTATTGAAAATCAGGTTAAAGTCAGGGTCTTCTATTCGATTCCATTGGTCGACTTCTCTGTTTTTATGCCAATACCAAGCTGTTTTCAATACTGTAGCTATGGATGTCTTAGTTAGGGTTTCTATTGCTGTGAAGAGACACAGTGACCACATCAATTCTTATAAAGAAAGCATTTAATTCTGGTGGCAGCTTAGAATTTCAGAGGTTTATTCTATTTCCATCATGGCAGGAAGCATGGCAGCTGGGCGTATGGCAGGGTGCAGGCAGACTGGAGTTGAGAGTTCTATGTCTCTGGAAGGGAACTGAATACTGGGTAGCATATTGAACATATATGAGGTATCAAAGCCCACCTCCACAGTGACACACTTCCTCCAAAAAGAGCACACCCACTCCAATAAGGTCACAACTCTTAATAGTGACACTCCCTTTGGGGACCATTTTCTTTCAAACCACCCCAATGGGGTAGTAATAAATGTAAGAATATAGCTAACTGTAGTAAGGAGGGCCACTTGTTGGTTCCTGGCAACTTAGCCCCAAAATGATCACACAGAAACTGTATTAATTAAATCACTGCTTGGCCCATTAGCTCTAGCTTTTTATTGGCTAACTCTTACATATTAATTTAACCCATTTCTATTAATCTGTGTATCACCACATGGTTGTGGCTTACTGGCTAAAGTTCTGTCCAGTCCATGGGGCTACATGACTTCTCTCTAACTCCTCTTCTTTCTCCCATCATTCCATTTAGTATTCCCTGCCTCGCTCTGTTCTGCTGTATCTCTACTATAGACCCAAAGCAGTTCTTTTATTCATTAATGGTAATCACAGCATATAGAGGGGAATCCTACATCACCTCCCCTTTTCTGTTCAAATAAAAAAGAAGGTTTTAACTTTAACATAGTAAAATTACATATAAGAAAACAGGTATCAAGCAAGAATTACAGTTATAGTATTTATATCTAGTTTTCTTTTATCATATCTAAGGAAAACTATAACTATCTATTCCTCAACTCCATCAAAGACTCCAGAAGGATACAATATTACCTAAGTAATCAGGAAGTGTATTGTAAGCAACTTCTAAAACTCTAGAATTGACAGAGACATCTTGCTGCCTGGACAGTCATCCAAAGTGTTTTTTGTACCATTGAAGCATCCATCTTCAGCCTACACGCCCATAGTATCCAGCAGACTTTTTCCCAGGAAGCAGGAAATTTCAAAGACAGTTCCACCTATATTGACAGTTTATCAGTCCCTTTCTTCTGTGTGCTGCAGAATGTCAGAACTCTTTCATGAAGCAGGACCCTTGAAGGACCATCCCACCTTTAACAGTTTTTTTTTGTGGCTCTTCAAGTTCAGTTAGTTCATCAGGCAGTCCAGGCAAGAGCAGTTTCTTGCCCAAATGACTAAGCAAACTCCATTTGGAGTCTCTTCAATGCCCATCTTCCTCTTGAAGTAGATTGGTGCTGCCAGGAGTAGATGTGTCTCATTGTCATGAAAAGTCCTAAATTCTTAAAAACACTTTAAATGCCATATTCTAAAAGTCTCTGAAAGATTTGAAGAATACCTACCTAACTGAAATATATCTCTATATATCTAGAAAACCTAACTAACATGACTATTATAGATGATTCCTTATTAACTTATATTTCTTAATTATACATGACATTTTTAAATGAACTGCGCAATCACAATACCCTAATTAAAGCAGAAATATATATATATATATATCATAACAAAATTGACCTTAAATTTGTATCAATAAACCAAGATACATACCAAAGCAAAGTATCCATCTCTATAGCATATTCCCCTTTAAATATAAACAAACATTTATAAACAATATTTGGGAGTATGGGAGTAGTTCTCTCCAGACTTCTACCTGCTGTTTATTAGGTGAAGTAATTTTTTGAGGGGTGTTCAAGGCAAACTTTCAAGGGGTCTTGGTTCATCAAACCACATTAGTCTGGAATAATTCCATAGGTTCTCATCCTCTGTGGAAACAAAGGGAAAACCTCTTTTCCAAAGCAACATAACTTTAGACTCAAATTCTGAAGTCAAGATACCTTTAAAGTATATATGTTGGTTATTTAGCTCCTTCACAGTCAAAAAATTCAAAGAAAACACAATAATATACATAATCCATACTCTGTGAATTTTCCACCTTTATGTGGTTTATTTTTGTTTTACTCTTTTAATCTGACTGTCTATTTCTTTTTTCTAACTCTCTATACGCTTTTTCTTCTCTCTCCCAAGCCTACGTACATTTATTCAACACTGTGACCCATTTAGAGGTCCTTTTTTTAAAAAAAAAATCTGGATTTGTCTTTATTGCATATCTGTAATTATTTTCTCATAAGAAGTGCTTCTTAAAATGCTAAGCACTTCTTAAGAATCTAAGCTGCACCATTGTTAGGATATATACGGTAGTTCCTGCTTGTTCCACACTGCCCAGTATGGTGGAACTGCTCACCACAGCCTCCTCCGAGAACCATGCACAATGCCCCATCTCTAGGCACACAGCCAGTCCATGCTGCCACCAAGCAAGCCATAATATGTTGCTCACAAACCCCATTCAACTGCTCAGTCTCCTGAAAGAGCCAGAGGTCACGCTGGCAGCACAGCCCAGAAAGCTGGCATTTCAAAATAGCATGGCTTTTTTTTTTCTTTTGTTACCGCTGAATCAGGAAAACCTCTCTTAAAGAAGCTGTGGCAAGTTACCAGCTGAAAAAAAAATGTGGCTAAACTTCATTCTTTTGTGTCTAGAATTTCTTTTCAAGCTCTCTCAGGTTTTAAGTGGATTTTAGTTGGCCATGTTGGTAACAAGCAGTGTTGTAAATAATATGGATTCTGTATGATTATTTTGGCTCTGGGTGGCCAGGAACTAACAACCGGTCTCCCTCCAACAGCTAACATATTACTCAGTCGTTGTCACCATGACACCATGGTGAGTCCTTTCTTTAGTTATCTGAAATGCTTTGAGTGATGCCCCCCCCACTACTGTGAGAGTTTACACATCTGTACCATGAAACTCAGGCAGATGGAGGGACTTGACCATGAATACATCCAACAAGAGCAGAAGGAAGTGAAGCCCACATGATTATGCAGCATTTTGCATGGGGATACCATATTTGAAAGCATCATAGGTTCCAGTGAGCACATGTGCACATGATGTGAACTGGCAGGATCTGGGAGCAGGAGGTAGCAGGTGGGCCTTAGAAGGTATGATTGGGAAAGCCATGGAGCAGGAAGTACCTAGTGCCACTGTAGAGCAGGGCAGTCTGCAGGCTTCACCGTAGCATTTTGTCAGTGAGGCACAGTGAAGACCATGTTAACTCACACAGGTTCTCTCCCAGGTTCTACCAAGGTCTTTGCTCCTTCTTGGTCTTGCAGGCAAGTGAAGTCTTCCAGACATTTCTGAAGTCACAGGCCACCATCGAGAGTTCCATCCTGCAGGCAGATACAGCCCTCACTGCTGGGGAGAAGGCCATTGCAGGTACAGGAGCATGGCTCTTGGCTTTCAGGAGGGGTCAGGTTCCCACAAGGCTTCCTGATAGAAGTCGTAGTTAGCCTATCCCCTTGTTAGCAGCTTTTTACCCTTCTGTGGATGCTCACTCCTAGAGCGACAGGAAGTCAGTCTGTGTTTCAGCCAGGTGGGCAGGGTTTCCTCCATCCCCTCCAGAAACACTCTGTCCATTGTGTGGACCAGTGTGGAGTCTGTAGTTTCCTTTCAGGTCTGAATTGCTCTCTGGGTTTTGGGATGTAGATATTTTATCTTACCCATCACTTTCTTCCCTCCCTGAATGTTCCTGGGACAGAGGAGCGGGCCCAGAAGGAGGCAGCAGAGAAGGAACAAGACCTGCTTAGACAGAAGCAGGAGGAGCAGCAGCAACTGATGGAGGCTCAAGAAAGAAGTCACAAGGAAAACCTCGAACAACTGAGAACGAAGCTGGTGCAGGAGAGAGAGCAGCTCATCAGAGACCAGAAGAAGATGCTGGAGAAGCAGCTGCAGGTGTGACTCCCCATCCCCCTGGTGCCTGTGCTCTTGGATCCTCAGGCAGGAGGGAAGCTGGGTAATGGGAGGAAACGTTATTCTTTGGGATTCATAGAAAGACCCTGCTCTCTCTTTCCATGTCTTTGATTTTTGTTCTATATTTAGATTCTAGGAAATGTAGGTATTTATGGCTGCTGCTGGACACTGCAGAATGTTGATAGCATTTGGACTTTTGAGTTAGAGATTATATGACCTTATGAAGATTCACTAACATACTTTAAGCAGGTGCAGGTAATAAGAGTGGCAGTCGACTTGCCTTGAGGCCAAGGTTGTCTGGACCACAGACTCTCAGGATGTTCTATGTTGACATAAAGTGTCCAAAATCTCCAAGGAAGAGTGTAGCAAATGATAGCTCCTGAACTTGGCTGCTGCTGTCTCTAGGGTAGGTAGCCTCCTCGATTTGGCATAGGGAATTCGAATGATTCTCTTACTGTCTGTCCGCAAGTTAGAGGATGTATTCCTTAATCAGCTGGTCTTGCCAAACCAGTTGACTGAGAACTTCCTATGTGAGCTTGGTAGCAAAACAATAATGGTGGGCCAGATTTGGTCATTCAAACTATGACCAAATCAACACATGGGTCCAACTCTCATGATGTTGTTTGTGCTAAATTGTTTTGGTAACTGAGAGATCATTTCTCAGAGCAACCTAAAGAGAGTTTGACAAAGATCTTAAACAAAGTATACCTTTGGAATTTAAAAATATTTGTTTCTGTCTCTACTTTGCCTTTTTTAGGCCCAAAAGGCATTGATTGCTGAAGGATATAAGAAGAAATCTGAGGAAATGAATGCAGAAATAAATAATTTGAAAAGTAAGATTGAGACTATAAAGAAAGAGAACACCTCGTTTTTGGAGCAAACCCTGAACGCCTTTGCTACAGTTCTCTGTGCTCCTATTGTCCTGGCTGTAGAGGTTGTAAAGGGCATTGCTGCACTCTTTTGAGACTCGATCCCCTGAGAACACGAGACAGTGAATATGTGCTTTGTCCCATTTTTAAGGCACACGTTCATTTTCATTAAGCAAAGTTTTAAACATGAAAGTGTTACTCAGTTTAGAACAGTTTAGCCTGGCCTATGTTTGCTCAAATAAATTCATGTATGTTTTGCTAGATGATGTTTGCAACATCATATGGTGGAGATTCTCTGAGTTATTGCTTGCCATGGTGACAAATTGAAAAAGACTTAAATGTCATTGATTGATATTGGCAATACAAGCTTTCATATGTGCCCACAGTTGAATACTTCTTAGTCAGGAAACACGATCTCAGTGGGGCCTCTTTTGTTCTAATAGTAAGTTGAGCACAGAGATACTTTATCAAATAAGTATGTCAAAACACCACGCCAATCTTCCATGCCAACAGCAATGGGTTCTGAAAGATAGTCATCAGCGACAGGGAGGAAGGCATAGTGACTGCCAAGGATGATGACTGTACACAAGCAGAAATATTTCAAAGATGAATGAGAAGTACTTGGGATGAGATAAAGCAAAACAGACCTCATGTTTCAGGAATCTTTCTGTAGTAGAATCTTTCTGTAGTAAATACTCAGACACCAGTGAGAGTGAAAGAGAGATGGTACCCACGGACCAATGCCCAGATGGCTCCCAGGAGGCTTTGCTCCCAGGTCCAATCTACAGTCTCATTTTTTTTATGGTTTATTTAACTTTTTTTTATATGCATTGGTGTGAAGGTGTCAGATCCTCTGGATCTGGATCTTCAGACAGTTTTGAGCTGCCACGTGGGTGCTGGGAATTGAACCCAGGTCCTCCGGAAGAGCAGTCAGTGCTCTTAACCACTGAGCCATCTCTCCAGCCCCTACAGTCTCATTTTATACTCTAAAACCACAAGGTGGGGTGGACAAGCAAGTAAGATTTTACAGGCGCATATGCAGTAGTCATCAGGTTGTTAATGGCAATGACCCATTGTTTCAGCTGTTTCTCCAGGTAGCAAGTGAAATCATGCTTGGCAAACAGGTAATATAAGCAGTGCTTTAAGTAAATCTCTAAATAAACCAGAATCGAATAATTAGTCTTCCCTACCTTACTCTATGCAATCCCCTCCTTTCCATCGTCACGAGTCCTCGTGAATCTGTCTTGAACAATGGGGGTTGGTTCTCCTAAAGTATCATCTGCATTGCTTTCCACTGGCTTTCATTTGTGTCTCCAGCCTTAATCCTTTAGACAGATTCTTGGCCCTTTCCCACACTATTCCTGCCTGTGTAGCGTAAAAACAGCGCTCCTCATTTGAAACCAGGCATGTACCTTTCTTATCAGCAGTACTCAATCAAGTCTCTGCGACTACAGAGGACCACTGCTGCCAGCTAATCTATTTCTTGCTGAGAGTGACTGTGCTTTCCTGAACAATAGTTAAGTTTTCTTTGACCTGAGTAGACAGCTCATTATGTTGGGCTTGCTGGATCCCTATCGCATCAGCAACCATAGTCATACATTTTGTCAGGGCCATCCCTAGTGTTGGAACTTATTCTAGAGAGATTCCCATAACACTCCTACCTCATGTTTGGGTCCCAAGATGTGAAAGAACTCAGAATTTATTGAGGGTTGTCAAGAAAATTGTAGTCAAATGTTCCTTTGAGCCATCAGCTTACAAATTATGAAAGAGAGACTTCTTATTAATTATGAAAGGTCAGCCTATAGTTTAGGCTTGTTCCTAACTAGCTCTTATAACTTAAATTAACTCATCTTTATTAATCTACATTTTACCGTGTGGCTTTTTACCTTTCTTTCATTCTGTATGTCCAAATCCCTCCACGTCTCATTGGCATCTCCTGCCTAGCTATTGGATGTTTAGCTTTCTATTAAACTAACCTCAGTGATATACCTTTACACAGTGCAATCAAATATCTCACCGCAGAAAGCCATCGATGGACCAGTAGGTTTCAGTTGGAGCCCAGTCTGCAATAACCATAGAGAAGGGTGGGTGGATTGAAGTCTGCTAATGATAGGCAAGGGTTTCCCAAGGTGCTGAAATGCCTGTGGTTGTAAAGCTAGCAAGGCTGGGTAGGAGCCTGTGGACAGCTGTAGGAATACAAGATGAAGAAAAGCATGAGTGAGCATCTACGTACAGTAAAATTTGCCTGGCTCTGATGGTAACAGTCCTGAACACGAATGGGGGACTGTTGGATTGTACCAGAGCTATAGGTCACAAGGTGATTAGTCTTTTTGTGTAGACCTCTTGTGACGTAAAGACCACAGGATAAATGACTTCTTCTAATATGGAAACCATGTGTAGAGAAGAAAGTGATGGCGGAGTCTGAGATATCTCTCTTTCTTCCCTGCAGGGGGATGTTCAATGAAGTAGCCATGGAAACCACTTTTCTCATCTCTTTGGCATATTTTCTGAGTAGCCATGAACCAGTTTGTTGCCACATTCATCATATGCAGACACATAGTCATATTAAGCTTAAAAAAAGCACACTTTTAAGGAGATTGGAATTTATTCATTTAATAAATATATACTTCCTTTGACCATGTGTGCCACTGTAGAGGACACTGGGAAGGTACTGAGGATCACATGGCTACACCATGGTTACAGTTCCTGTACTCAGAGGCATAAAACAAGTTACAGTAGCAAAATGCATACATAAAATTCCTTAAGAGCATCGTGAAAGAGTCCAGGGTCCATGTGGATTAGTCAGTGGGTCTTCACTGGGGAAGGGATGTTTCAGACACAGTTTCAGTAAATGCATAGCTATTCAGGAAATGCAGAATGCATGCTCCATGTAAGAAAAGAGAACGTATGTTGCCCTATCCCGCACTGCTCCAGGGATTGACCTAACATGGGCAATGAGGGAATGAAGACAACAAACAGACACAGTAAAGCTGAGATCAGCTGGGCTGGGCTCCATGAGGGAGAAGCCACAACACTCAGGGAGCTCAGCGTGTTTATTACAAACAGTAGAAGAGGCAAGCGTGGTTTTGTACACAGCCGGACACAGAGGTGGGGTTTTGCATAAAATTGAACATGGAGGGAGGTTTAGGTAATCTAGTTTGGAGCTCACTCTGTAGGGGAGTGATCTTCCGCTGTAAGTATCCAGGGAGGCAGGGGACAGAGTCACGGTGGACATTTCCTGCGTGCACAATCAACATTAGCTCTCAGACCAGAGGAAAGCATTTCTCATGGGTGAAGCTTTGATCCTTAAGATGGCTGACTCACGCCAACAATACACACACACACACACAGGGCTTTCTCCACTCCCTACAGCATGTAGCCTTTACATTCTCTTCTTTTACATTTATTTGTTTATTGTTCTCCACAAACACAGAGGACTGAGAGAAACTTTCCTGCCACTGTGTGGGTTCTGGGGATAGAACTCAGGTTGTTGGGCTTGGTGGTACTCACTTTTACCAATTTCTCCATGTGTCACTTTGGTTTGGAGGAAAGTTTGAGAGTTTTTTTACTGCTGAAAGCTCAAGTGTTGAAGGAGAGATAAAGTGAGACAACAAGATGGACTTGCAGGAGCCAGGCTGAGTAGGATCTTGTGGACACAATAAGAATTGTATTGTATCCTACCCACACCAAGAAACAAAACCTTTGTGTAGGAAAATGACTTAGGTTAACCTGTTGTTTGTAATTCTAACTGCACGCAGAATGAATTAGAAATGTCTCAGAGCGTTTCCTGGCTATGCCATCTCTCCTCCGGATGTCTGTTTTGTGAATCTGAAGTTGTTCCTGCCTGAAGGCTGTCTTGTGAGTCTGTTTTGTCCCTGTGTCTGTCCCTGTGTGTGCTTGCCTGTCTCTGTGACTGTTGTATTAGCTCTGCGTGTCTGTGTGGTTGTGCGTGTATGTTCCTAACAAAGGGTTTGCTCTGTTTTTATTGAACAGCGTAGAAAACATCAGATGGGAAGGAATGGAATACTTTATAGAAAGGGATCAAGCCACTGGGTCCAAATGACCCAGCTAACAAATGCTGTAGGAATTCCTACATCCAGTAGCTTTTAGTTACCTGCCCACTTGGGCATGGCCTCTTATACTATAAATGCTGATGTAAAGCATGCACTCGCGCTCTCTTCCCATTGAAGGATTCAGTCACTGTTCCCTGTTTGAGCGGAGGACTGTGATCTGTGAGTCTATTCCTAAATAATACTATTATACTCAAGTCTGGTATTTCCTTTTAGTGTGGGATTTCCTTTTAGCATCCTTCTTTATCTGGCGCCCACGTGGATCCGAACTCCACACCTACTGGGAGGACTGGCTTAAAGGACTAACTGGTCCACAGCCCAGAAAGTCTCCACCCCCACCTGCTTGACTTGCTTTTACCTACTAAGCTTTTTTTTTTTAAACCCCCACCACAATAGAGCTAAGTGCATGTGGTGAGTTGGAAATAAACCAAGCTCGTACACATTTCTCCCCCACTGCTATGTTCCCTGCCATGTGGCTACTTGTGCATCTTCTGGTTTGTGCTCCCTGCTTATGAGTTCTGGGCTTCTTACTCCATATATGAAATTGATTTAATTGCTTTTAATTTGACAATTAAAGCTCATTTCTCAGTATTGAACCAGCACCAAGGCAGGAAAACAAACCAACTCAGTACCTGCTGGGAGCCGATTTGAATAGCTGCCATTACAAGATGGCATTTGGCCCCAGCCTCGCTTGATAGATAACTCCATATTAGGGTTGCAGTTCTTCCACCGGAAAACAGGGTGAGTTGTTGTGATCTAGCTGCCCACACTTCCCCTGACCGGCAGGGGAACATCCTGGTCTGTAACTGACAGGGATGTTCCCCTGCTTTCTTTCCTGCCGGTGGGTCTCCAGAAAAGCAGTTAAAGTATCAAAGTATCAAAAGTTGCTAGGCAGACTCCCTATATAAGCAGCTATAGTTCAGGGCCCTTTGCCCCTTGCTTTCTGCTCTCCCTACAACCAAGAGGCTCCAATAAAGCGTGATTTGAGAAGAATCCTCGTCTGGTGGCTGTTCTTTCCTGCTGGTCAGAAAGTTCGCCGCAAGTACCGTTGTGATGTGGGAGTCTGCTGTTTTGTGTTAATTTCATTGGTTAAATAAAGAGACTGCCTTGGCCCTTTAATAGGACATAAAATTAGGTAGGCAGAGTAAACTGAACAGAATGCTGGAAGAAAGAAGCAGATTGAGGAGTCGCCATGGTTCTCCTACCGGACACAGATGCAGGTTAAGATCTTCCCTGGTAAGACACCTCGTGGTGTTACAGGGATATTAGAAATGGGTTAGGTCAATATGTAAGAGCTAGCCAATAAGAGGCTGAAACTAATGGGCTAAGCAGTGTTTATAAGAATACAGTTTCCGTGTAATTATTTCGGGGCATAAGCTAGCCATGCAGGCAGCTGGGTGCCGGGGATGCAGCCCTTCCGCTCATATTTCAACACTGTTGGTGTTGCCACCAGTTGCAACTTTGAAACCGTGATACCTGCTGGACAATTAAGATTATTACACCTAAAATAATTTACTGGTCCTCATAAGAGGTAAATATTTTATTAATTAATAAATCAATAAACTTGAAAGTTATACAATTGCAGACAATATAACCATTTAGAAGTTTAGTAACTGTTTCGCTAATACTATGGATTGTATTCTGCAAGGCTCATATGGTTATGATATATCCATTTATTGGATATTGGGACTCAGTTTTTTTCTTCATATTATATCCTTAAGAAAGTAGTTTTATAACAGAGCCAAAAATGAGGCACTCTTTATAAATGAAACAGTTTTTACAGAATAATTATGAATAGCAGGCTGACAGGATTAATACCATTGGAAATCAAAAGTTATCTGAAAAAATTAATACTATTGAAAAGGGTAACATTAATTTGACAGACAAAATTTAATCCATGTCAAAGGGTACTTAGAAATTATCTGAAAGAATTTATACTGTTGAATTTGACAATCAAAATTTGTTAAAAAAACCTATGATAGGTTAGCAGATAGAGTATTTTTCCAGAAAGGCAATCTGCACATTATCCAAATAATGTTCAAGGATGAGGTGTTATCTCTAAAGGAAAAACTTCAGACCTTGGAATCACATGTGTAGAATAAAGACCAGAAGCTAGGTGCCTCAGTAAAATCACTAGAAATATATACAGGCCAGGAGATTCAGACTTGACAAAAGACAGTAGTAAAAAGATTGGGAACGATTGAGGAAATTATTGGAGCTGATGAGCAAGGAAAGAAGGTACAAGGACAGGGTGTAACATCGCCAGTAGCCTTAAATTCTTGGGACAGGATTCAAAAACTAGGAATTTGAATCATATATCAGGGTTAAACAGGGCCAGAGAGAACTCTTTAGTGACTTTTTCAAAGATTAACTAAGGCTTTATAAATAGGAATAGCAGACCCAGATGTCAGATGAGTACTTATTGAATCTCTTGCTTTTGAAAATGCCAACTTAGAGTGAAAAAAGATACTCGGGCTTTAAAGGTTAGATTAGCACCAATGGATGAATGGATCCTGCATACAATGAACATTGAGACATCTGACTATAATACTGAGTCTTGGGTAGGAGAAGCAATTTTCAAAGGTATGAGGAGACATCAAAATGCCAAATGTTTTAGTTGTGGTAGAATAGGACATCTGAGGAGGGATTGTAGACTTACAATTCCTAGATATAATGTCTTCTCTTGGAATGGCAAAAATAAGATGTATCAACCTTCTGGATTATGTAGAAGGTGAGGAAAAGGATAACACTGGACCAATGAATGCAGATCAACAAAAGACTAACAAGGCAACCTGATACCATTGAAAAATTTCTTGGGTGGGGGCTCTTACAGGCCACAAAGTCAAAAATAATCCAGTTATTCCCTGTCACTGCGGAGGACCTTTCTTTCTTTCTTTCTTTCTTTCTTTCTTTCTTTCTTTCTTTCTTT
>NC_022027.1:54811078-54813193 GCF_000317375.1 Microtus ochrogaster | reverse complement strand
GCTCGGAGGACATTTCTTACCAGGAAAATTAAAATAATCCAGAGCCTTCTGTAAAAGACCATACTATTCTGGATGATGGAATAAACATGGAGGATAAATAAAAATTCCAATAGGAAATAGGAAATGTATATCCTGGCAGACTTCTATAAATGATCAAAGACCAAAGCTAAGGGTGCATATAAATGGCATTGTTATTGTGGGTTTGATAGACATGGGTGCAGACGTGAGTATCGTTACTCCAGAATCTTGGCATCCAAATTGACCTCTTAAAGTGGTAGATGTTGATTCCTAGGAATTGGAACCCTATCTCAAGTGAAACAAAGCATGAGATGGGTTGAATGCATAGGGTCAGAAGGACAGAGAGGAAAGCTGAAGCCATATGTGGCTAATATTGCAGTGAATTTATGGGGTTTTATACTGAAGCAGAAAATGGATTGACAATAGTTGAGCAGAAATTACAGTAAGTACATGTGAATAGAGTGGATCCAAAACTTAATTGTATTCTAGTCATACTGCCTTCCAGAATTTCTTCAACCAATAAAAGCAACACATATTCAGAAGGACATCCCACATCAAACTAATGCTGGCTAAGAGACACCAAAAATGGGAAATACTTTTATACTGATAGTAAATTAAGACAGTTAATTAATTATGGGAATCAGAATGGAAGTTTCTGAAAAATGAAAACCAGGAATCTAACTACAAGATCTGACACCCTGATGTAAACATACATACAGGCAAAACACCAATTCACATAAAATAAAAAGAAGTAAAAAAAATCAGGTGTCCTAGCTGTGTGTGTGTTTATTTCTTTTTTATTTGATTCCCTTGGTGTCCATGAGTTCTTTTGTCCCGGTGTTGTCTTGTTTTGTTGTGATGACTCTACAACATAATTTGAAATCTGGTGTGACTATTATATGCTTCTATGTAGATCATGTGTCATCTTTTCCCTTTCTGTGGACAATGTCATCAGAATTTTGGTTGGTCTATATCTACCTTTCAGTCATGTAGGACCAGTTTTGTGGTTTTGATTTGGCTGATCCACGAAGATGGAAGCTCTGCCTGTCTTCTAGTGCCTCCTTTCATTAGTGTTTAATTTTCGCTGCAGAGGTCTTTACCTTCTGGGATTAGGTTTTTTCCTAGGCAATTTCAGAGACAGGATGAATGCACATTTCTTCCTGATATCTTTCTCAGTACATTTGCTGTTGTTTCACAGGCAGGCTTCTCCTGGTTTTGTGCTGACTTTGTATCCTACTGCTTGCTCAAAGTGTTCATCACATCTAAGGGTTTTCAGGAGTAGTCTTTAGTGTCTTATGTATAGAATCATATGGCCTTCAAACAGTGACAATTGGACTTTTGTCCTCACCTACTTGTATTTCCCTTATTTCTCATTATAATGGGTCTTTTTTGGACTGCAAACTCCTGAATTATGACACAGAGACATTTTATTAATTTCAAAAGCTTGACCTTAGTTTAGGCAACTAACCCTGAAAACTTAAATTAACTAGTTTATATTAATCTATGTTCTGCCATGTGGCTTGTTACCTTTCCTCAATACTGTATATCCTCTGTGTCTGTTTGGCAAATCTCCTGCACCTCCAATTCTTTCTCAAGAGTTTCTGTCTCTGCCCAGAAGTCCCAACTATCCCATCCTGACTAGTTATTAGTCATTAAACTCTTCATTAAACCAATCAAATGGTGTCTTAGGTAGGTAAGGTAAGGAAGGCACATCTTCATACAGTGTACAAAAAGATGATCCTGACATCTCACACATTTTTACTCTAAGTAAGACTTCGATCACTATTCTGAGCAAAAGTGGAGAGAGTAGGCCTTCTTGTTGGATATCTGATTTTGGTAGAAATATGGATGTGTGTACAGGTGCCTGTCTTCTGTTTATGTGTGGAAGTCAATGTTGACTGTTCTCCACCTCTCTTCACCATAGGCTTGAGTTTCTTTCAGAACTCAGAGCTTGCTGTTCCAGGTAGACTGGCCGACCAGGGTATATAGAACATGCCACCATCTTTGGCTTGTACATGACTTCTCAGAGCTTGCTGCTTCAGGTATACTTTTTAAAATATTTATTTATTTTATACAATATTCTGTCTGTGTGTATGC
>NC_022027.1:54806728-54810978 GCF_000317375.1 Microtus ochrogaster | reverse complement strand
TGTGAGCCACCATGTGGTTGCTGGGAATTGAACTCAGGACCTTTGGAAGAGCAGGCAATGCTCTTAACCTCTGAGCCATTTCTCCAGCCCCTGCTTCAGGTATACTTTAAATCGAAATCCAATTAAAAATATATTCTTCCATTGGAGTTGAAGGCCTTAATCCCTTTCTATTTTCTCAGTTAGCCTTTAAAGAATATTGTGGCTGACACAGCTGTCAGGAAAAACACAGGCAATGTTAACACTGTGTACAGGTGATTTGTTTGTATAAGTAGCTTTTTATAATTGGTTATAACATTTACTTCATTATATAATTCATATTTATATGAGTTATATACTTTGTGATAATGTGGATTTCTATAAATTCCATCTTGATCTTAATAAAATTTTTAACAGGACAATCTAATCATTTGTGGATTGTGAAAAGATGGTCATCTTGAGTGACCACACGATGGCAGTGTGTGCAAGTGCTTCCTCTGGTACTGGCCTGTGATACTGCTGTTTTCTGATCTCTCTTTAGAGTGGACAGGCTACATCTAGAAAATGCTGGCAGAATATCTGCTCAAAATCTGTGTTTCCAAATTTCACCTTTGCCTACCTCACCCAAGTTAGCTGAAGTCCCATACCACACACTAACATCCAGCTTTCTTGTTGCTTTAAAGGGTCCTGCAGACCCGGGCAGGTGTCTTATGTCCAATTCTGTCACCATATAAACCTTCTGCTTCTCTTCGTGTTTTGAACAACTCTATGTTATTGAGAGTTTGATTATGAGTTGTGCAGATGTGGGAGTGGATAGCTCAGGTACCCAGCAAGAATTCACATGGATAAAATCAAATAGGAGGAAGAAATATTCTCTCTCTCTCTCTCTCTCTCTCTCTCTCTCTCTCTCTCTCTAGTTTTGCTTCAAGGAAAGAAAAGTTTTTGTATATTATTCCTAAAGTAGCCACAAACATAGAGCCCTGTATTTGAATTACTGGGTAACCTGCAAGATAATGATTCCTGGGATAGTGATAACTCTCTACATATTATAGCATCACATAAACAGACACCAAAGGTCGAAAGGAAGGTGAGTCTGCTCCAAAAATACAATGTTGTAAGCGGCAGTTACCCCCGTTTATTTTCCCGTGATACACGGACTCGCTAGCTGTGTATCTGCAAGGTAGCTTAGAGGGCTGTTTCACCTTCTGTAGGAAGAGTTTTCACAGGTGAGGAGAGGACTCATGAAGAAGCAGAGGGACAGGGCTTGTGTCCCTATATTGTGATGTCCCAGGGCTTCCCCAACTCTACCTGCCTCTTCCTACTGTGCACTCAGGTCATTCTTTACTCCACAAACCCACACTCAATAGCTTTCTCCTCTGACAACTAGCAACATTTCTGTCTAAATGGGCAGAGTCTGTGTCCTGGGGAAGCTGGAGAATTTAGACAAAGGACAACAGTGAACATTTTCATACACTGCAGTTAATTTATTTTAGCTTTACTTAGTTTCTTTTCTTTCCGACCTTCCCCCCCCCCCATTAAATGTGCTTATTATTGTGTGTGCACAGGCCAGGACACTCATGTGGAGGTGAGAGGCAAGTGTGTGGAGTCAGTTCTGTTGTTAGCTTTTTCAATTTTTGCTGCCTCTTAAGCCACGGCTTACCAGGTCAGCATCTCTCATCTCTGTAGCTATCAGCAGAGGTTGGGGCACAACTGCAGCCTAAGGAAATTCTGTTCCCTCAGGCACCAACTCTTTCAAAGTTACAACAGGAATTTATCTAAATCTCTGTCTCTCTAAAGAACTCAAGATTTACAGGTTGAGGCAAAATCCTGCTTCCCAGAGAAGCTGAAGAGCTAGCAGCTCACCTAGCTCACCTCCTGGCATCCCCCAAGAAGTTCTCTGCTTCTCCTTGGCCCTCCTTATAAACCCTTCCCCACCTGGCTCCTCCCTGCAACTTCTGGCCAGCTAGCTGCTGATGCAACCTCCTGACTGCAGGTGAATTTTATTTAATCAAACACATCTTTGCAACATTCAACAGATGTTCCAGAGCATAAACAAAAGTAACACACTTTAAAATAGTATTCTACAACACACTTCTCTCCTCCACTTTTGTGTGGGTTCCAGAGATGGAGCTGGGTCACCAGGCTGGAGCATTTGGAGCCTTTAGAGCACTCCCCCCCCCCCCCCCATTTTCTAGTTGCTTCTTTTAAAGACGATTTTTAAATGAATGGTTTCTTTTTAAGAACACACATTTTAAAAGCATCAGAGCTCTTCACCAAGGAAGCTGGGGGAATTTCCACTGGGAGAAACACGTTTGTAACAGTCTCCGATTATGTAACTTCCTTCAGTTTCTGTTTCTTCTGTGGGGAGGACACTGGAGAGAGATTTCAGGAAAGAGAAGTAAATGCTCTCCACAGTGGGAGGTCCCTCAGCCAGCAGAGTAACTGACTGGCTTTCCTGCTGTCCTCCAGCATCTTGGCTCAGATAACAGGGCTCTGATGCCTTTTCTTTCAGTTTCGCTTCTGCTGCAGCCTGTGATGCTCTCAGCAGTGTGTGTGTGGTGGACTCCCAGAGAGAGCAGCAGAGGAGCAGAGGCAGGGAAGCAGAGGCAAGTCTGAAGCAGCTGAGACTGCTCTTGCACCTGTGGGATGGGGACCAGGTATATTATTTACTTTTTCTTCCTTTTAGAAGCAGCTTAGTCTGGAACCTGGATTTGATTATTTTTGAATCTCAAATGATATTGTAACTGTAATGCCTACTAAATAGTTGTTTTTGTTGTGTATAATTTTACTATGTTAAAATTAAAACCCCCATTTTGATTAGACAATTAGAATAATCCTTTTGTACACTGTAAATATGTTAATAAAAGCTGATTGTATTTGACTTTCATTTCCACGTGGTGACTGGGGGATGGTCAGGAGAGGCGCGTTCTGTGTTGTCTGGTCTGCAGGGCTGTGGCTGGCTTTAGGTGTGTGAAGTTTCTTTCCTTCGATAAGTGACAGATGCACAGTGGCATCCTGACACTCCAGGCTCCCCTGCTCTGGCAGCTTCCACTGAGGCCCTTGGCAAGTGCTGTGGGAGCAGCCTTGGGAGGGAGTCTTAGCTGTACCACAGCCCCACAATCCTTGGCCAGACTCTTAAGCAACTCAAGTCAGAAGAGCGTCTTTTCTGTGTAGGAACCATTGAGAAACTTCAGCACAAGAGCTTGGCAAATATCTGTTTAGAAATGAATTTAGTTTCTGTCTCACTGACTTTTATTAAGCAGCAGTAGACCATCAAAATCCTCTTTGATTTGGGTGTATATGAGATATATAAATCATATGGAGCTATACGCATTTTGTCATGCTGTTGAACTTATTTTCAGATATGGGAGCAAGTTGAAGAGAACCTGTGATGTCACCTGCATCTAAATTCTCAGGATTCTGTACATTCTCCTTCCTCAGCATAATATCCTCAGGCTCATCTGTATTATAGTGTGCAATAGAACTTTTTTGTTATTATTTTATTTTTTGAAACAATCTTTTCTCATTTTACATACCAGTCCAAATTCCCTCTCCCTCCCTTCCTCCTGCTGAAGGCGTACGTCACAAACAATGCCACACCAGTTTGGAATTATGATTAATAGGGTGGTATTTATTTAAAGGGGAAAAAAACTTACAGATCACCGTCCTAGCCCTCTGAGCAACCAGGAAGGGAGTCTAGTCGCGGTGGAGCAGGAAGTGAAGAGAGAGAGGAGAGGAAAGTGGCCACTTTTTATAAAGGGAGAGAGACCACGCCCCAATGGGCTGGTATCTCAGCGGCTATAGGCTGGAGGAGTGGGAGGACCTCCCACAACATCCTGCTACCCCACCTTTCACCCACCCCACCCTCATTCCCTGCTCAGAGAGGGCAAGGCTTCCTATGTGGAGTCAATAAAGTCTTGTACATTACTTTGAGGCAGGACCAAGGCTATCCCCATAGATCTAGGCTAAGCAAGGTATCCCTCTGCAGAGAATGAACTCCTGGATGCCAGTTCAAGCACTAGGGGCAAATCCTGGTCCCACTGCCTGTGTCCCACATAATGTCCCAGTCATACAAGTGTCGCCCCCATTGAGAGGGCCTAGTTTGGACCTATGCAGATTCCTCTGCTGTCAATCTGGAGTCACTGAGCTCCCACTAGGTCAGGTCCTCTCTTTGACTAGATTCTAGGAGCCTGGCCCAGTGCTAGCTGTGGATCTCTGCATCTGTTTCCATCAGTTTCTGGATGAATGTTCTATGATGACAAAGTAGTTATCAA
>NC_022027.1:54789691-54806328 GCF_000317375.1 Microtus ochrogaster | reverse complement strand
TTTTTTTTCTAGTTTCATCAGTTTGCATGCAAATTTCAAGACGTCATTGCTATTTTGCCACTAAGTAGTACTCCATCGTGGAAATGTACCACATTTTCCTTATCCATTCTTCAGGGGAGGGGCATCTAGTTTGCTTCCAGGCTCTGTCTATTGCAAATAGTGCTGCTATGAACATAGTGTAGGAACTGTCCTTGTGGTATGAGTGTGTATCCCTGGGTATATGTCCAAGAGTGTATTTCTGGGTCTTGAGGTAGATTGAGTCTCAATTTTCTGAGAAACTGACGCATTGATTTCCAAAGTGGCTGTACACCAGCAATGGAGGAGTGTTCCCTTTGTTCCACATCCTCTCCAGCATAAGTTGTCATCAGTGTTTTTGATCTTAGCCATTCTGAGAGGTGTAAGATGGTATCTCAGAGTTATTTTGATTTTGATTTCTCTGATGACTAAGGATGCTAAGTATTTTCTTAAGTGTCTTTTGTCCATTTGATATTCCTCTGTTTAAAGTTCTCTGTTTAGATCTGTACTCCATTTTTCAAATTGGAGCATTTGGTTTTTTGGTGTCTAGTTTATTGAGTTCTTTGAATATTTTCGAGATCAGTACTCTGTCAGATGTGGGGTTGGTAAAGATCTTTTTTCATTCTGTAGTCTGCCATTTTGTCTTAATGACTGTGTACTTTGATTTACAAAGGCTTTCTAGTTTTAGGTGGTCCCATTTATTAATTGTTTCTCTCAGTGACTGTTCTCCTGGTGATATATTTAGGAAGTGGTCTCCTGTGCCAATGTGTTCAGGGCTACTTCTCACTTTTTTTTTCTATGAGGTTCTGTGTGGCTGGCTTTATGTTGAGGTCTTTGATCTATTTGGACTTGAGTTTTGTGCATGGTGATAGATACGGGTCTATTTTCATTATTCTCCATGTTGATATCCAGTTATGCCATCCCCATTCATTGAAGATGCTTTTTTTTTCTATTGTATAATTTTAGCTTCTTTGTCAAAAATTAGGTGTTCATTTCTGTGTGGATTAATATTTGGGCCTTTGATTCAATTCCATTGGTGTACCTATCTGTTTTTGTGACAATACAAAACTATTTTCATTAATGTAGCTCTGTAATAGAGCTTGATGTCAGGAATGGTGATGCAGGAACCCCAAAGGACCATCTCACCTTTAGGCAAGTTCAGCAGTCATTTCTGTGGGTCCTGCATGTCCAGTTCATACAACATATTATCAAGCAGTCCAGTCAGGAGCAGTTTCTTGCCCAAATGGCTAACCAACTCCATAAGGAGCCACCATGATGCCCATCATCCTCTTGAAGTAGATTGGTGCTTCCAGGAGCAGATGTATCTTATTGTCATGAAAAGTCCTAAGTTATTAAAACATTTTAAATGCCATATTCTTTTCATCTTTGAAAGGTTTGAAGAATACCTAGCTAGCTACCTGAAGTATATCTTTGTACATTCAGAAAACTTAACTAACATGATAACACACTTGACTATTATAGATAATTGTCTATTAACCTAGATTTATTAATTACACATTACATTTTTTTAAAAAATAAATACATTTTAATAAAAAACAGCAAAATCTTAAAATTCTGTTATTTTTAAGACTATGCTATAGAGTTAAGATATATGATGTGGGGCTGAAGAGATGGCTCAGAGGTTAGCAGCACACACTGCTCTTGTGGAGGACGCAAGTTAAGTTCCCAGCACCCACACTGGGCATCCCTGTCAGTCCACAGCTCTTTGTCTTGTTTGGAGTTCAGGTGCATTCTCTGCTTGTGAAGGATGACTCACAGTGCCTGCAGAGTTTGCCGCTCAGTTCTGGTTGGCTAATGTTGTTCTCTTAAGAAACAAATTCTGAGAATTTCATTGTAGGCTTTACCAGGATGGAGCCCCCAAATGGCTGTGCTGTTCATGGTCTTCCTTCTAGTGGTTTGATTGTTTGGGATTTGGCTCTTCAATTTGGGTCCTCCTGGATGGAACCATGGGCTGGATTCCCCACACATTTTACACATTACATTTTAAATGAGCTCTACAAACACAATACCATAATGAAGAGCAGAAATATACATATAACAAAATTTACCTTAAATTTGTGTCAATAAACTAAGATCCATAACAATGCAAAGTATTCATCTCTATAACATTTTCCACTTTTAATTTAAACAAACATTTATAAGCAATCATTTAGGGAAGTTGGGCATTGTTCTCCAGACTACTTCCTGCTGATTGGGGATGCTGTTAATCAGGTCTTTTATGGGGTATCCTGTGTGGGTAGGTGCATCTCAGCCAGTAGTTCTGAAGCTGTCATGGAGTTGGACCATCTGGGCCATTGCTCCAGAAAGTCTTGTTTGATAAACTATATTAGCTGGTAAGGAATCCATAGCTTTTGATCCCCTGTGGAAACAAAAGCAGAAGCTCTTTTCCAAAGCATATACTAGACCCAAATTTTGAAATCAAGGTATTTTCAAAATACTTATCTTGGATTAATTCAGTAGCATTTATAAACAAATATCCTTTAGCAGCTGTTGCACCTTCCTCAGCATTCAAACAATTCAAAGAGAACATAATAACATACCGTATCCAGACTCTCTCCGTGTTTTCCATCTTCATGTGGCTTTATTTTAAACTCTATTTTTTTTAAATTTTATTTTTAATTTTTGGCTTTTAGAGACAGGGTTTCTCTGTACATCTTTGTTCTGGAACCCCCTCTGTAGGCCAAGCTGTCCTTGAACTCACAGAGATCCACCTGCCTCTGCCTCCCAAGTGCTAGGATTAAAGGTGTGTGCCACCACCGCCCAACTATGCTCTGTTTTTTTTTATTTTAAGGACTTTATCCTTTTTTTCTTTTCCAAGCCTACATATACTTTTAAATATGCTCTAAATCGTTTAGAGGCTTTTTTTGTCTGAAACTGTCTTTACTATATCTCTCTTTTTCTGACCACACAAGTCTTTAATTTGCTAAGCAATATGGCTAGGATTAAAGCTGTGGCTTTGACAGTGCCCATTCTTTAGCTTTTTTTTTTTTTTTGAGAGTCTAGCCTCTTGGCAGAGGTACTGGCTGGAGCCATGTTTATTACCATAACTCTATGGCATTTCAAGGCCTGTGCTGACACGAAGAATTCATGCTGTAGGCTATTTATAAACACCATTTAAGTGTTTTGTGACAGAACTTCTTAAATGGGATGCAAAGTTTTTGCAGCTAAAGCTGTCAGGAAGCCTTTCTTAAATGAGCCATATCTGGATCACAAGTATAGGCTGAAACTTCCCTCTCCCCATATTTCTCGTTGTCATGCCTCAACTTCCTTCTTGGTTGCCCTGCCTACACTTCCTGCCTAGCTACTGGCCAATCAGTGTTTTATTAAAAGCAGTATAAGTGACAGGATAAAAGACCATTGCATCACAGCACTTCCCCCCCTTTTTTCTTTTTTTGTTTTTTTTTTTTTAAGAAAACAAGAACTCTGAACCTAATCTCCTTTGTTTAGCTTTTCTCCTAACTGTTATCCATAACAACCTGTAACCAACATTCTAAACAAAGAAAAATATCTGTAGTCCATTTTTGGGAATGTGGGTGTAGTTTTTCAGGCTACTTCCTGTTGATTTGGGGCACTGATAATCTCATGAGGACCTAATGAAAATTTAGAATTATGATCAAGACAGCTGGATCTACCCCATTTATTAGCTTTCTGAGAGTCTGGCCTCATGGTGGAGGTATTGGCTGGAGCCATGTTTATTGCCACAACTCTATGGCATTTTAAGGTCCCTGCAACCACCAAAAAGTATGCAGTCAGCTTTTCATCAACACTTAAGTGTTTTGTGGCAGGACCTCTTAAAAGAGCTGGAAGGTTTTGCAGCTAAAGCTGAGTCAGGAAGCCTCTCTTAAATGAGAGCACTTGCCTCTAGCAAGCAGAGCCCATCCGAGACAGTGCTGCTATCAAGAAGTCATGCTTAACACTGTTATTTTGGGTCTAGAATTACTCCTGAGATCTCTCGGGTTTTATATGGATGCAGTTGTCTACTTGTTGGGTACCGTTCTGTTGACTGAGGTTTCTGTTTTGCCCGGTTCCTGCAGTCGTTAAGTCCTAAAGAAATCACACAGAGGCCTACATTAGTTATAAACTGATTGGCCCATTAGCTCAGGCTTCTTATTAACTCTTATAACCCATAATTCTTGTCTATGTTAGCCACATGGCTTGGTACCTATTTTGGGAGGCAGTCACATCTTGCATCCACTGCATCTGGGTCACAACTGCGGACTGAAACTTCCTTCTTCTGATAATTCTCATAGCCATGCCTCAACTTCCTGCCTAGTCGCCCTGCCTATACTGCCTGCCTAGCTACTGGCCAATAAGTCTTTTATTTTATTTTTTTTATATTTATTTATTTATTTGTTATGTATACAATGTTCTGTCTGTGTGTATGCCTGCAGGCCAGAAGAGGGCACTAGACCTCATTACAGATGGTTGTGAGCCACCATGTGGTTGCTGGGAATTGAACTCAGGACCTTTGGAAGAGCAGGCAATGCTCTTAACCACTGAGCTATCTCTCCAGCCCCCAGTAAGCATTTTATTAAAAATAATACAAATGACAGGATGAAAAACCATTGTCTCACAGCACTTGGACTGCCTTTTATACCCTTTATAAGTTCTTAATTTTAAAACGTGGATTTTTTTTCTATTTATTCACTCATATTGAAATTTTAGTTCATGTTCTAGAAATAAGCCCTCCTCAAAATCCAAATTAGGTAAAATAGACCAGGTTAGCCCCAGGCTAGTCTGTCACAATTAAGGTCTTCTTTACTTTCTGTAGACAGACTCTGTATCAGATGGGGTGCGGGGTTAGGCAGTGAAAAGTCAAGTAAATGTACATGTAATCCACATTATTTATTCATTGGGATATTTCAGTGTTTGTGTAATTCATGTGTGTTTCAAAAACTCTGGTATATTTTCCAGTCACTTTAAAGTCATTCACAGGGGGAACAAGGGCTTAGAACCAAGTGCTCTGCCACTTTGCTGGGTGTTTAAGGTTTTGCAAATTCACTTATCCCATTGGCAATGTACAGTAATCTGTAACATATAGGTTCATATAGATTTTGGGAGGTAACATATAAAGATTCATTATAAGACTTAGCATATTGGAAGACCTTAATGAAGGCAACAGTTGTTTGGTATTTACTATTGAAGCAAACCCTTACATATGATGGCAGCCATGTCTTACCAAAAGCTTCTTTAGAACTTTGAGGAATGATGAAGAAAGTGGAGAACCTCCTCTGTATCTATTCACTGCCAATAGAAAATGTGCGAATGTCATCAGTCCTGAGCCACTTAGGACTTGAGTAACACTGAAGCAGACAATGGCTTTGTATTCTGTTTGCAGATTCTTCTTGCAGATTCTTCTAGGTTGGCAAGTTGCCATGATCGGATCCCAAATGATGGCTCCCATTTGTCTGGTGGAAAACCAGAAGGATCGGCTGTCTGTGAACCAGACAGCCATAGAGATTCTGAACAAGATTTCGCAGCCAGTGGTAGTTGTGGCTATTGCTGGATTGTACCGTTCAGGGAAGTCCTACCTGATGAACCGTCTGTTAGGATAGAATCACGGTGAGTGGCATGCTGAATGCTAGCCAAAAGTTTGACTGTCTTTGCCACATTTTCTTAATTCTGATTCCCAATTATAACAAAGGGAAGCCAAACTGCTTGCAGCAAAGTCACCCTCTCATGCTAATTTGCATGAGTAATTACTGCTCCCCAATAATCGGTTCCTGCATTCTTTTTTTCTGTTTCATTAAGGAAAATTTCTCCTAGGAGTGCTCAAGATAGGGCCTTTTCTGATGCCCAAAGCAATGGGATTCTGTGTGTCAGTCTCTTGTCTCATACAGCAGGTTTTCCTTTCTCAGTAAAGTATTTCCATCATGATAGAAATGTCTTTGAATACTTAAGTCTTTAAAATCATGGGTAGGATAGGTGGTCGAGGCTGCTCTTGCAAAGGACAGGGTTCCCAGCACCCATATGGTGACTCAAAATTCTCTAACTCCAGCTCTAGAGGATTTGATGCCCATATTTAACCTTTATTGGCTTGAGGCATGCACATGGTGCACTTATATACGTGTAGGCAAAATTCCAATATTCATAAAATGAAATAAGTAAATCTTAATTATTGTTTATTTAGAAATGAAACTCTTGAAAAAACTTTAAAAAGGAATTTATATCCTTTTAAAGAAGGACTTTGTTTTTCTTCTTTAATAACTTTGAATACAAAACTATTATAATAATTTTCTTTTTCTAGTTTTTTCTCTTCTTGTGTGTCTCTGAGTTTTAACTCATACCATTTCCCACAATTTGTAGGAAGTACCTTTTTATTTTTTGAGACAGTCTTATTGTTTGATCTGGTTCTAGCTATGTAGTCCCAATTGCTCTCAAGCTAATGGCAATTCTCCTGCCTCTGTCTCCTGCCTTCAGGAATGACAGGCGTGTACAACCATGGCTGGTTCAACACACTCACTGTAACCACCAGAGTGCTCCATGTTCTCAGATTTGTGATGCCTCTCTGTTTTTATTTGGTGCTTTTGTGTGGCATCGCTCTTATGTTAAATGTCTTTTTATAGACAGCTCATCTTGAGGAAAGATGAAGCACCGTTTTGAGTGTTGGGATTCAAATACTGCCAATTTTGTGTGCCTTGTCCTCTTCTTTGCTTTTTCATGGCTGTGTTTAAAACACCAGAGAGAATAACCTAATGGGGATCGATTTGTCTGGACACTTGTTGGAGTCATTGATCCTGAGACCATAGTGAGGTTACAGTGGCAGCTGCATGGATGACAGGTGGCCGAGACAGAGGAAGAGACTTGTGACCCAGTCATAACTTCCAATATTACTTCTCTGGCTGCTGTATCCTCCATCTAGACTCCAATTCCTAAAACTCTGGGAATCCCTCAACAGAATCCTGGCTGCTGGGCACTGATGTTTGAGCACACGGGGCTATCTGTGCAGGATGTTCACATACTGAACCTAAGTCCTCACTTCTTCCCTCAGGCTTCCCTCTGGGCTCCACTGTGCAGTCTGAAACCAAGGGCATCTGGATGTGGTGTGTGCCCCATCCCACCAAGCCAAAGCACACCCTGGTTCTTCTGGATACTGAGGGCCTGGGTGATGTGGAAAAGGTAGGATGAAGCTCAAGCTGTCCCTTATGATCCCTTATTATCTAACTAATTGATCAATTTATAAATAGGTCTATTAGTTCTACAGACTGAACTATAGCAGGTGAGGTAAAACACTCATCTCTTTGCTGTGGGATAATGCTCTCATACTCTGTAAAGATTTGTCACTCCTATTGCTTTAATAAAGTGCTGACTGGCCAGTATCCAGACAGGAATTATAGACAGGGTAACCAGACCAGCAGAATTCTGAGAAGAGTACAGGCTCAGTCTGTAGTCACCACCCAGATAGAGAGGAAGCCACATAAGAATGCTGCACTGAGCAAGGCACCACGCTACCTGGCTAAACATAGGTAAGAATTATGGGTTAATTTAAATTGTAAGAGCTAGTTAATAATAAGCCTGAGCTAATAGGAAAAACAGTTTATAATTAATATAAGTCTCTCTTTGTTACTTTGGAGCTGAAGGGCTTTGGGACCCTGCAGGACAGAAACATCTGCTTACTTCTATTTAGATTTCACTCTTAGATAAGGTCAGATCTCTCTCTTTGTTTCTTCCTTCCTTCCTTCCTTCCTTCCTTCCTTCCTTCCTTCCTTCCTTTTTTGAGACAGGGTTTCTCTGTGTGGCTTTGGAGCCTGTCCTATAACTCAATCTGTACACCAGGCTGGTCTCAGACCCATAGAGATCCATCTGCCTCTGCCTCCCAAGTGCTGGGATTAAAGGCATGGGCCACTACCACCCGGATATCATATTATTATTTTAGGTAAAACATGTTTTATTTCTTGCCATTTGGGTGAATGATTTGATTCAATTCAAGTAAAGTTTATTTAGCAGTTCAATTCCTAGATTCTAGGCATAGTAGTTAGATATTAGTGAATAAAATAAAAAAGGATTTTTCTTCTAAGAATGCTCCTAGTTTCATTGAGGATCCTACCTCTGTGTACTGTGGTAGAGTCTAGTACCTAGAATGAAGCAGGATGGTGAGAGGAAAAGACATCACGGGGCAGCCTCTGAGCCTCTGACCTCTGAACTTCAAGGAGAGCTGGGGCTGGAACTTTTGAACTAGCCTTTGTTGGGTCAAGGGTGAAAGTCTTTATCTCTTGTGCCTACCCATCTCTCAGTCTTCCATGGAGGCCTTTGTCATATGGAGGCTTGGCATATGAGAGCTGCTACCCATCAGCACTGCCATAGCTAGATGAACAAGGTCTTCCATTTTGAAAGGTGACTCAGGTAGCCAGCACTACTTCTGCTATCAGTGTTAGATGGAAAAATGCTTCCATGAAAAGGTGGATGACATCATACTAGGAGCAGGTAAGTGAATGGATGCTTTGAAGGCCAGTGACATCATACTAGAAACAGGTAGGCAGATGAATGCGTTGATGAGAGGGTTGATGACATCGTACTAGGAACAGTTAGGTGGAAGGATACACTGATGAGAAGGTGGATAACAGCCCATTCCAGTGAATGAAGAAGAATGACTTCTGTCTTGTCTTCTGAGATACCAAAGATAGATCTTGAGGATGGAGTTAAGGAGTTAGGTTTATACATTTGGGAGATATTTTTTTTTATTGTGTGTTGTGTGTGTGTCTGCCTATGGTATGTGTGTGTGAGTACAGGCATCCTTGGTGTTCAGAGGCTTTGGATTCCTGGAGCTGGAGTTACAGAAGTTAGAAGTGATCTGATGTGGATGTCGGGAACCAGACTGTGGTCCTCTGGAGCAGCAGCCAGTGTTCGTTCCTCTGAGCTATCTATCCAGCCCCTTGGGTTCACATTTTCTTTTTATTGTGAAATTTATCTACTGTCAACATGGCATTCTGGAAGTTCTTGAGAGAGCTGACTCTGCAGGTTCAGTGAAGGCCTGTTTGTCCCACAATAACTAGTTAGACAAACTTGACTTTCTTAAATAGGTGAACTGAGTGATTAAAAAAAATCTTGCTGTTGTATGTGAGATGTTATGTGGTGTATGTGGGTGCATGAATATGTGTGGTGTGTGTGTGTGCATGCGCGCGCGTGTGTGTGTGTAGGCACATGCCACAGTGCCTTCCACCTTCATGTGGGTTACAGAAATTGAAATAAGCTGTTGGGATTGCACAGTAAGAGCCTTTCCATCCTGTGCCGTCTTGCTTGCTGATTCATCCTTTTATTCCTTCCCTTAGTTTTAGACATGAGAGCAGAGTCTAAATTCCCAGGTTTTCCATTTCACTCCAGAAAGGCATTAGTAACACTGTATTTTTAAAATTTGTCTGATGTCATTTAGCATACTGATCTAAGGTTTATACACATTGTCTCCAATGACAGGCTTCCTCTCTTTTTTAAATGCTGCGTTCGTATTGCTGCATCCATGTTTTCTTTACCATCCAGTCACTCAGACACATTTATAGTCAGTCACTCAACATTTTGATTCTTCTGAATAATGACACATGAAACATGGATGAGTCTGGCTCTTGGAATCTCTCTTACTCTCCAGTATTTGCATCATCTGATCTACTTCCCTACTTCTGTCACAGTTTCAGGGGATACAGACCATCAAGTGAACAGCAGAAACAAAAGACTGTTGGTCACATGTCATCTACAATTGTGAAGCAGAGGAAAGGAAGGCCTGAGTTCAGTTCTGTTCCTCCTTTTCCTTCAGCTTGAGACCCAGCTGATGGAGTTGTACCATTCGTGTTTAGGACAGGTCTTCATGAAACCCAATCTAGATAACTCCTCATAAAAATGTCCAGAGATTTGTTTCCATGGTGATTTAAAATTCCATCAATTGACAATGAAGATTAACCATTACTTGTGGATAAAAATAAGATCTCAGGATCATACAGGACTTCTGCTTTTATTACTTAAGAAATACTCTATGTTGAGGTCTTTGATCCATTTGAACTTGAGTTTTGTTCCAGTAAGTTTCTCAGGCTGATCTTGGATTCTTTCTCTAGCCAGAACACACTCTCTTGTTCCACATGCTTTGCCCTCCAGAGTTTCTAGCAAAACATGGCCACAAAGGCATCCCAGATGGACTTCTGAGGAGTTCTTTCTCAGTCCTCTGCCCTCATATGTCTTCCAGGTTGACCCTACGAATGACTCGTGGATCTTTGCCCTGGCTGTGCTTCTGAGCAGCACCTTTGTCTACAACAGCATGGGCACCATCAACCACCAGGCCCTGGAGCAGCTGCAGTATCCTTGCAGGACCTGAGGCGCCATGTTTCATTGAGTGTTCTGGAATGCATGTAGAGGCACAGACCTGCCCTGTCACTGTGTGGCTTTTGGTGGGGCAGAGGAGACCCAGGGCAGCAAAGACTGTTTATTGTGATTTATTTTTAATAAGAGAATCATGAGAACGTGTATGTGAATTTACTTTTTCTTAACCCAGTGCCAGTTACGTCACAGGACTCACTGAGCTGATCAGGACAAAGTCTTCCCCAAGTCCTGATGGAATAAAGAATTCCACAGAGTTTGTGAGTTTCTTCCCAGACTTCATCTGGACTGTTCGGGATTTTACCCTGGAGCTGAAGTTAGATGGAAAGAGCATCACGGAGGATGAGTACCTGGAGAATGCACTGAAGCTGATCCCAGGTAGAGGGAGGGCTGGGGTGGAGGCCTGGAAAGGGCTGGGATCTGCTGAGTTGCTCCCATCGTTTGTGGGGTCCTTCTGTATTGGCAGTGGGATGGAGGTCTGCAGAAACTCCGATAGGCCATTGATTGATAATGCCTGGGAACTGGAGTTTAATTTCTTTTGAGAAAAGTAGACCCTAGGGCATAGGAAAGTTATTCCAAGTCAGGGCTTTAAGGTCTAGAGTCTAAACCATCTAAACTTCTCCAAATTCAGAGATTGTATTGCTAGATTTTGTGTCTTCCTTCCTATAAGAAATACTTGGCTACATAATTTCTTCCATGAATTTATCATACATAGCCCATCTCAAAATAAATTTTTACAGAGTTATACATTGTTCTTCTCATGGAGAAACATAGGTTTTGAATGATGGGTTGGTTATGTTGCATGCAAAATATCTGTGTTCCAAGTAAACTGACGGATGTGTCTCTTCAGTCTATGCCTTCTCGGAATGTGTCATTATTTATCACAGCCTTCTGTTTTTGTTCATGCTACCATGTCAGGATCAGTAATATTAGTGGTCTGTAAACTATTTACATGGACATTATTAGCCCGAGTAGAGCGTCTGAAGCCTGCGAGGAATGCCAGTTCTGATTGGCTCACTGCTTTTATTTTTCTGTCTTTGTTTTCTCAAAATATTAAAAACACAGTAGGTGGGAAAGCAGCCTGTGAAACCAGTACTCACAGTCCTGAAATTACATAGGAAATAAAGTATCCAGGCCTGGACACCCCATGGCTCAGTTCTCATCCCAAAGATTTATTTGCCCCAGAGAGACATAAGAGACAAACACAGGAGATGGAGGATGAGGGAGAAGGGGAAGGGATCAAAGGAGATGGGAAGGTGACCCTTGTTCCAGAGGACGAAGGACCTGCCTCTGGACAAAGTGGAGACAGACATGGCCCACAGCCAAATGGCAGTTTATAAAGGTGAAAGGGGAAATCCCGTGTTAGGATGGGGTGTTTAATTTTAATTGGGTGTGTTAACTAGGTGAGCCAAAGGGGGCTTTGGATTGTTGCATTTCAGAACATCCATAGCTGGACCTTGGCAGTTGGTTTCAGCAGGAGGAAGTGGCCAAATGAGGGAATAGACTTTGGTGGCTAATTTTAGGAATATAGTCTAATTGTCTTTAACAAGGAAGAGGGGATGGGTGAAAGGCAAGGCCTGCCAGACCCATGCTTACTACACTGGCCAGAGTCCCTTCACTATAATCTACTATTGTTTATTTTTAATCAAGGTATCACAATGTAGCCCTTAGTGGGCCTGTTGTTCGCTATGTAGCTGAGTTTAGGCTGGCCTGGAATTGAGTGTCTCCAGCCTCTTTCTTCCAAATACCGGGATTAAACATGTGCTATCACTCAGCTTTCCTTTCCTTTTTTCTTTCCCCCTTTCTTCTTTTGTTATTATTTCTTTTTTCTCTTTCTTCCTTTTTTGTTTACAATTTTGTTTTTTATTTGTTTGTTTGATTTTCTGTTTTTTTTTTTTGAAAAAAGTTCTCACAATATAGATTATTTTGCTAGCCTAGAATGTTGTATACAGGTCATGGTAGCCTCAAACTCATTGAAATCCTCTTATACAACTTTTGATGGAAACGATAAGAGCTCTGTATTCAATTTTCAGAAAACATTTATTGCTCTGCTTGAGTGTTGTACCTGGATGTTGTAGAACACAGGCGGTTCCTCCAGCTCAGCAGATGGCACTGCTGTCATCTCACATGGTTAATTGTCATGGAATGAACAACTAAAATGGATTCAATAAAAATCCCTAGTGCATGGGGTGGGGAGATAACTTTGTGTTTAAAGTCCTTGTCACCCAAGTGCGAGGACTGGAGGTGTGATCTCCAGAACTTGCATAAATGCTGGCTGGGTGTGAACATCTACCTTGAGTCCAGTGCCCAGGCTGAGGACACAGGCTGGTGGTGGAGCATGCTGGCTAGCCAGACAGACTGCACCGGAGAGTCCAGCTTGACCTGAGAGACCCTGCCTCATTGAATAAGGAAAGACTGGCTGTAGAGGACTTCTAAAGACAACATCTGGCACCCACATGCAGACACATGCATGTGTGCTCACACACACACACCCAGACACAGGCAGACATGCATACACACACCCCACCCATCCACATGATAGAATGGGAGAAAGTCCTCAATACAGCAGTTTCATAAAATAATGTGTTAATGTAGCACATCTGATATCTAGATGTATGTATAGACTTGTGTATCCTATACTTGTTCATAGTCCTGCCTTCCCTCCCCAAATGGGAAGGATACTTTTATTTTCTATAGTGTATATTTGGTGTTTACAAAAATGAATTTTTTTTTGCTCATTGTGTTGGAATTCTTTTTTTTTTATTTTTCCATTCAAAAAATTTACACTTCCTCCCCTCCTCCCATTTCCTTCCTGCTCCTCCACTTTCCCTCTTCCCTTCCCCTCCCTCCTTAAGAGAGGGCAGGGAATCCTGCCCTGTGGGAAGTTTAGCATCAAAGCAGTTTTCAGTAACCATAGCTTCTTGCTTAGAATTGCTAATGTTGCTAACTTTTATACTCTATTATCCTTTATTTATGGCTTTTCTTTTGGGTCACAACAGCTCCTTTGCTACAAAGGAGTAATTGGGCCAGAAATCACATTAAAACTTTTGCTGTTCAGTCAACAGGGCACACAACTACAGTGTGGTGTGGGAGGTCCTTCTGTCTGTGTGTTGCTTTTATTGGTTAATGAATAAAGAACTGCTTTGAGCCTATGGCAGGGAAGAACAGAACTAGGTGGGGAAAGTTAAGCTGTATGCTGGGAGGAAGAAGGGCAGGGTCAGAGAGATGCCTTGGAGCCACAACTGGAGATAGATGTGCTGAAACTTTGCTGGTACTCCATGATGTTGTGGTGATACACAGCTTATTAGAATTAGGTTAAATTAAGATGTAAGAGTTAGCCAATAAGAAGCTAGAGCTAATGGGCCAAGCAGTGTTTTGATTAATACCATATCCGTGTGATTATTTAGGATCTAAGCTGGCTGGGCAGCCAGGAAGAACAAGAGGCCCTTCCTCCAACAACAGCATGCTTGATGCCATGTTCATGCCTGTAGATTTCAACCATATGCTCTTCCCAGTGGAGTCAAATGTCTCCTGAACTATTTCACCAGATGTCTACCAAGTACAAACTTGGTATACTTTTGACCTGTAAAGAAGTGTTGAGTGTTTATGGTAGAGACCTGTGAGTACAGAGACAAGGGCCTCCATCATTTGCCCTCTGCTCTAAGTCTATTCCCATTGCTTTGTGTTTCCCTTAACATCAGGTGACAATCCCAGAATCCAAGCATCCAATCTGCCCAGGGAGTGCATCAGACGTTTCTTCCCTAAACGGAAGTGTTTTGTCTTTGACCGGCCAACAAATGACAAAGAACTGTTATGCAAAATTGAGACTATCTCAGAAGACCAACTGGATCCTAAGTTCCAGGAACAAATGAGGGCTTTTGTTTCTTACATCTTCACCGAGGCAAAGATCAAGACTCTCAGAGAGGGAATTAAGGTCACTGGGAATTGTGAGTAATTTTTATCGTGTTTATGTTTGCAAGTGTACATGTGTAGTTGTGGGAGATTAGAAATGTAGTCTTAAAATCTTGGATCCCATTCACTTATAACTTCACCTTTATCCCCTAAAACTCCTGGTTCGTGAAGGACTGGGGACTCTGGTGACAACCTACGTGGATGCCATCAACAGTGGAGCTGTGCCTTGTCTGGATGATGCGGTGACAGCTCTGGCCCAGCATGAGAACTCAGCAGCTGTGCAGAAGGCAGCTGAGCACTACAGTGAGCAGATGGGCCAGCAACTGAGGCTCCCCACAGACATGCTCCAGGAGCTGCTGGATGTGCACACAGCTTGTGAGAAGGAAGCCATTGCTGTCTTCATGGAGCACTCCTTCAAGGACGAAAACCAGCAATTCCAGAAGAAGCTGCTGGTAATATTGGTGTCATTAACTGTCATACCTGTGTCCGTTCAAGGCTGTAGTGTTGCTGTGCCTTCATTGACCCCAGTTATGTGACTCCTTCTAAGATGGGCACTCTGCGTGTTCATTGTGAACACAGTTGTGAAAGACTCATGTCCCCTCGCCAGACTTCAGGTGCTTTTTATCCAGAAATCTCTAATGATTAGAATAATGAGTATACAGTTTCCTAAGTCCTTCAGGCAGTTAATGTTTGTAGATTGCAATCCTGCCCAGAACACCTATAAGTCATCCCTGAACTTGCTTTATTCTTATGTTCCTATGAAACAGTTTCTCACAAGAGTCCCACTGCAGGCCACTGCTCTTCTATTGCTCCTTGTTATATCATTGAAGATGGAATTACAGGATGTGACTCCCACATGGATCCAGAGATTGTAGGTGAAGAGCCATCTTTTTCCAGAAGGTTTTAAGGGCTAAGAACTTCAAGAACATTTACTCTAGCCTTGTACAGATTTCTTAGAATCTTAATTCAGGCATTAGTATTTCACATTCTCTTGTGGTCTTATTACACTAGAATACTTTCTTGTAGGTAATAGGCTGACTCTTCTACAAACTTTCTTAGAACTTTATCTCTTCTATTCTTTCAATGTGTCAGATCTCTGTCCATTTCTCTTGTAGGAATTAATAGATGAGAAAAAAAGCAAGTTCATATCGAAGAATGAAGAAGCATCAGATCAATACTGCCAGGAAGAACTCAATCGGCTTTCAAAGGCTTTTATAGAAAATATTTCAAAATTTTTTGTTCCTGGAGGACACAGGCTCTACATGCAAATGAGGAAGAAGATTGAGGATGACTATTGGCAGGTGCCCCGAAAAGGGGAGAAGGTGAGAAGTTGGGAGCATGGGGAAGGGCTGAGGAGTAGGAAGCATGGGGGAAGGGGTGAGGAGTAGGGAACATGGGGAAGGGGTGAGGAGTAGGGAGCTTGGGGATGGGGTGAGGAGTAGGGAGCATGGGAAAGGGGTGAGGAGTTGGAAGCATAGGGGAGGGGTGAGGAGTAGGAAGCATGGGGGAAGGGGTGAGGAGTAGGGAACACGGGGAAGGGGTGAGGAGTAGGGAGCATGGGAAAGGGTGAGGAGTTGGAAGCATAGGGGAGGGGTGAGGAGCAGGGAGCATAGGGCTCAGAACACAAGAAACATGTCATAAAACACGAGCACACAGCACTGCATAAGAAAAGATGAGGATAGCATGGCACCTTTAGCTTCATGTTAGTGTTGGCAACCAAAACCAGGCCTTTGTGACGTAAGGGAATTAATTGCTTTACCTTCAAGCCCCATCACCAGAACCATGCTTGGCTCAAAATGACTGCTATTTACTATTAATTCTTGGAAATACTCACATAAAAATTCTGAGTCTGTCAGGATGAGCTACCTATGGAGTGCTAATAAATCTAAGAACACAGCTAACATATTACTCAGTTGTTGCCAATGACGCCATGGTGGGTTCTTTTTAGTCCTTTCTTTAGTTATCTGAAATGCTTTGGGTGATGCCCCCCCCGCTGAGAGAGTTTACACATCTGTACCATGACGCCCTGGCAGATAGAGGGACTTGACCATAAATACATCCAGCAAGAGCAGTATTGTATGGAGGCTGCTTGTTTTGTTCCCTGCTGCTCAGCCCCAAAATAATCACACAGAAACTATATTAATTGCAATACTGTTTGGCCAAGAGTTTAAGCTTATTTCTGGTTAACTCTCATATCTTAATTTAACCTATCTCCATTAATCTGTCTATTGTCATGAGGCTGTGGCTTACTGGGTAGAGTTCAGGCATCTGTCTTCGGGGGTGCTACATGGCTTCTCTCCACTCTGCCTTCTTTTTCCCTGCATTCAGTATGGTTTTCCCCACCTAGTTCTACTCTGTCCTATCAACAGGCCAGGGCAGTTTCTTTATTC
>NC_022027.1:54776873-54788811 GCF_000317375.1 Microtus ochrogaster | reverse complement strand
GAACAACTGAGAACGAAGCTGGTGCAGGAGAGAGAGCAGCTCATCAGAGACCAGGAAAAGATGCTAGAGAAGCAGCTGCAGGTGGGACTCCTCATCACTGTGGTGATCCTCATACCCTAAGTGGCAGGGAAAGTTTGTAGCCAGGTTCTGAGAGGAACACCTAAAAGTATTGTTGCTAAGGAGGTCTTCCTTCAGGTTTTCAGTTGCTCCTTTAGTTTTTTTTTTTTTTCTGTACTAGTTTGATTTACCAATTCAGGATATTTAAAAATGACCTCATGGGAACTCACTAAATAAATTCCCAACCAGGCAATTTACTAAGGCTTGCAATGAGTCTTGTTATCAAGGCCCAGAGTATCAGGCTCCTGACAAGCCCTCCTCAAGTCTGGGCATGATCTATGCTGGCAGAAAATTGAAAGGCATGTCCAGACAGAAAGACGCAGGGAATTGGCAGCTTCTGCAGGTCCTGTAGCTGTCTCCAGGGTAGACAGCCTGCTTAAAGCAGCACAAGGCAGTGGAGTGATTTTCTCATTGCCTATCTGGAAGTAAAACAGCAACTGATAGGTTGCCACTGTCTTCATGGTATGGTTGCCACACTGTGTTTAGATCGAGCTCTGCACAATTCAACCAGTGGCGTTTCAGTGGGCATGAGTGTAGAAATATCTTCACGCCTCTGCCAGCATTGCAGCCGAAACATGATGGATCAACATCAGTGAAGTTTCAACTATATTCCCTCAAAATGTGTAGGTCTGACTCAGATGATCTTCTTCATGGTAAAGGAAATCATTTAGGGGTACAGTAAGGACCGCTTGCCGTAGACTTGAAATTATAATTGGTGCTATGTTTGCGTTTAACAGTATTTACTTCCTTTTCATCTTCACTGTTTTAGGATCAAAAGGCTTTGCTTGAAGAAGGATTTAAGAAGAAATCTGAGGAAATGAGTGGAGAAATAGAGCAATTGAAATCTAACCTCAAGGATATGAAGGAAAACAGTGGTTCCATTTTAGAGAATATTCTAAAAGAATTTGCTAAAGCAATCTGTGGTCCTCTTTTCTTGATCATGGACATTATAAATGGCCTTACTTCATCATTTAAATAGGATTTATTTAAATCTTTTTACAAAAAAGTCTTCTTTGGATGAAATGATGATCCTTGAATATATACTTTTTCTTTGAAGCTTCACGTTTTCATTTTCATTCAGCTAAACAGAAGAGTGTGGTTTAGAGGACATCTGTGCCTCACCTGCAGTGCATAGAACATATGTGCACATGTTTGCACAATGTTTGCTTTTAGGGGACAAATTTTGAAACCATTCCTATGAAAGTGATGCGATTAGTCATTGTACACTGTGACAGTTACTGTTGGCCAACTTGACTGGGCATAGAATCACCTAGGACACAAGCTCATCTGCACCCTGAAGACCATCTCATCTAGGTTAGCTTGTGGGGGCATCATCTCAGGTTACTATGGTAGGAAACCTACCCCATGGGTGGGTAGCACCATCCCTCTGGACTTGGGACCTAGTTACAAAGTAAAAGAAAGCTGGACACTAACGTCTATCACTTGTGACATGCTGATGGGATGCCATGTGATCAACCAGCCCCCAGTTCTTTTTGCATGCCTTCTCTACCATGCTAAATATATCATTTGCAGCCATGAGCCCGAACAAACCTTTTTTTTTCTTAAGTTGCTTTTGTTGGGGTATTTTGTCATTGATAGCTGGTGTAGGAGGTTCTTCTGTCTATGTGTTACTCTCGTTGGTATAATAAAGAAACTGCCTTGGCCTTTTGATAGGGCAGAACTTAGATAGGTGGAGTAGACAGAACTAAATTCTGGGAAGAAAGGCAGTGTGGAAGACACCATGAAGCTCCTGCCTGAGACCGATGCTGGTTAGACTCTTTCCCAGTAAGCCATGACCTCATGGTGATACACAGATTGGTGGAAATGGGTTAGATCAGGATGTGAAAGTTAGCCAAGAAGAGGCTAGATATATGGGCCTGGCAGTAATTTAATTAATAAAATTTTCTGTGTGGTTATTTCAGGGTTTAAGCCAGGACGCAGCCCACTCTTTCTACAACAGATAGTGTTGTAATGGTGGTAAATTTGGAAACTACTTAAACATCATTGAATAAGATTGGTAACAAATTTTAATGTCTTGATTCTGGGTTACTATATAGCCAAGAAACAAATGTCAGTCAAGCTTCCTGTATACTAATGTAAATTCAGCTTAAAGATTTCTTATAAAATAAAGTGGAAACTCCATGTTATAGTGTGATTGGTATTACAGATGCTCCTATCCCATGCAAATGCACAGGAGCACAGATCAGCTGCCTCCGGAAGATTAATGGGATACCCGATCCTTTGGTTTCATCTCTGGAGAACAAATTGGAATCAAAAGTTGAAGGGACACATGTATTTCTTTATGTACTAGTCTTTTAGGTTTTATAAAGGATGCTGGGAAACAGTATGTTTGCATTTTAAATGGGTGATAGAGGAAAATGCACTATTTCTTGATGGCATTTCTGTGTCTAGAAACAGCAGAAGCTTTCAGAAGATAGCTAAGATGAGGACTTGATTTCCAGGAAGCAAAATGTTGGCACCTTAATGATGTTTTTCCTTTGAGGCTTTTAATAAAAATAATTTATATAACACATCTTATCTAACCCAATATATCAAAATATTATTTCCACGTGCAGTCAATATAATTTATGCATGCCATCTTTTAACATTATTTTTATTTAGTTGCAAAGTAAGAGAGAACCTGCATTCAAAGCGAAATTTTAGTACAGAGTGTAAGAGAATCCATGGGTAAATGCGAGGTGGACAGCTCAGACATGTCTCAGTGGTCAAGAATGCACTGACCGCTCTTCCAGAGAAGCTCAGTTCACACCACATGGGGCAGCTTGCAAATCCCTGTGACTCCAGCTTCAGGGGATCTGACTTCCTTTGCAGGCCCCCAAGGGCGCCAGTACTGCCATCACATATCCCTGTTGATTGAGAGCTCTCTGCTTAGTTCCACAGCCTATTTTTTATTGTGTCATTTCATTCTTGATGTTTTCAGGTTTATTTTATTTTTTTGTATTTTGGTTATTATTTCCCTTGTCAAGGGTGTAGCTGGTGAGGGTTTTCTCTTACACATGTATCCAGAGGACTCTGTCTCCTATTACAGAGATACTTGCCCGTCTGTGTTCATTGCTGCTCTAGTCATAATAGAGTAAATAACCCAGATGTCCAGTGTTAGATGGCGCTGGCAATGAACATAATGGAAATGTGGCACTATAATAAATCCATGCAGGAAGATACAGATCACCACACTAATATAGACAATAAAGCTTATAAAGTCCTTTAGTTTTGGCCATGACTAACAGCATGCTCATGCCTCAAGCACCCTGGTGCAGAAGGTCAGAGGTACAGCATTTTCAGGGCAAAGCATACACTTTCACTGATAATGGACGAGAGGCAAAGTTATTTTGCATGATTTGTTTTGATAGAGCATAGTTATTTCAGACACAGCAATACAATCACTTTTGACCTATACTTCTTTGGTTGTTTTAGTTTATGTTTTTATATTACTAATTATTTAGCTTAACACATTTGGGTCACAGTGGTCATGGGAATCCCAAATGTGTTTCTAAGGCAGACATCACTGTTGTGGGGAAGGGGGCTGAGAAGTGTCTGAGCTGACAAAATGGACATAGGACAAGATGGCTTTGCCTTAGTCACTTCAGTACATGTATGGTGTGGGAGGTCCTTCTGTCTGTGTGTTGCTTTTATTGGTTAATGAATAAAGAACTGCTTTGAGCCTTTGGCAGGGAAGAACAGAACTAGGTGGGGAAAGCTAGGCTGTATGCTGGGAGGAAGAAGGGCAGGGTCAGAGAAAAGCCATGGAGCTGCCCCAGACAGATGCTGGAAACTTTACCTGGTAAGCCACAGCCATGTGGCGATATATAGATTAATAGAAATGGGATAAATTAAGATGTAAGAATTAGGCAATAAGAAGCTAGAGCTGACGGGCCAAGCAGTGATTTAATTAATACTGTTTCTGTGTAATTATTTCAGGTCTAAGCTAGCCGGGCAACTGGGAACCAACATGCAGCTCCCTCCTTCCAATACATGTATGTGATAGAATTTTATTCAGTTGTAAAGAAAATGAAATTTGTAGAAAAATAAATGGAACTGGAGAATACCATGCCAAGTGAGGTAATATAGGCCTGGGAAGACAAATGTTCTCTCTCAAATGGTGGTTCTATCTTGAAATTTTTACATTTGTGTGTTTAGATTAGAGCCAGGCAGAGTGAAAAACATCATTGCTGGGGAGGGCAGTAAATGCGTGTTATATGAAAATAGGGAACGCTGGCAGAGAAAGGGTTACTTGGGGGTAAGGGAGGAGGAAGGAGGTGAGGGGTGGAGGGAAGTTCATCTGAAACTAGATCTGTGTGAAAAAGTCATGTGGAAATTTACAATTTTGTAAGCCAATTAAACAAAAATACTTAAAAAATGAGGGGATAACGCTGCTCCCAGAGTTATGGGTTCTTAAAAAAATCGTGGCACAGGTGTGGGACATCTCCTTGTGAGTTGTTGGTCCAGGAGTCTCCAGGTGCCCTATAAGTGTAAGGCAGGTGTCACAGAAACACTTAGGTTTAGAGTAAAGCCAGAATAGGGCTGGGGGCAAAGAGAATCAACTAGAAAATTGATTACAGAAGCTTCTCAATTTCAGGAGGTACCATTTATTAATTATTGCTCTCAGTGTCTGTGCTACTTGGGTTATATTTAGGAAGTGGTTTCCTGTGCCAATGTGTTCAAGTGTATTTCGCATTTCCTCTTCTATGAGGTTCAGTGTGGTTGATCCATTTGGACTTGATTTTTGTGCATGACAATAGATATGGATCTATTTTCATTCTTCTACATGTTGATATTCAGTTCTGCCAGCACCATTTGTTGAATATGCTTTCTTTTTTCCATTTTATATTTTTAGCTTCTTTATAAAAAATCAGGTGTTTGTATCCAGGCCTTCAATTCGATTCCACTGGTCCTCCTGTTTGTTTTTATGCCAATAGCAGGCTACTTTACTGTAGGTCTATTGTAGAGTTTGAAGTCCGAAGTTCCTTTATTGTACAGGATTGTTTTGGTTATCCTGGGTTTTTTGCTTTTCCATATGAAGTTAAGTATTGTTCTTTTGAGGTTTGTGAAGAACTTTGCTGGGATTTTGATCTACATTGAATCTGTAGATATATTTTGGTAAGATTGCCATTTACTATGTTAATTCTACCTACCCAAGAGTATGGGAGATCTTTCCATTTACTGGTGCCTTTATCAATTTCTTTCTTCAAAGATGCTCAATCATACCACAAAGACATGTACTCAATTATGTTCATGGCACCATTTTTTGTAATAGCCAGAACCTAGAAACAACCTAGATGCCCCTCTACTGAAGAATGGATAAAGAAAATGTACATTTACACAATGGAGTATTACTCAATGGTAAGAAATACTGACATCTTGAAGTTTGCGGGCAAATAGATGGGTCTAGAAAAAACCGTATCGAGTAAGGTAACCCATATCCAGAAAGACAAATATAATATGTATTCACTCATAAGTGGCTTTTAGATATAATGCTAAGAAAAGTCAGCCTACAGTTCACAATCCCAGAGAAACTAGACAGCAAAGAGGACCTAAGATCTACATAGGAAGGTGAAAAAGACAAGATCTCCTGAGTAAATTGAAAGGTGGGGGTCACAGGAGAGAGTAAAAAAGGAGAGGGGAGGAAGGGAGGGAATGGAGAAAGTGTATAGCTCAATAAAAATATTAAAAAGAAGAAAGTTCATTACATAGTTATCTAATCCTCGGATTTGGGGATATAATTCAGGGTCATAAGTGGGCCAGGCGTGAAGCTCTGGGTCAGGTCAGCAGCTCTACTACATGATAGACGTAAAAACTAAATAGAAGTAGACAGCAAATGGCGGAAGTAAGAATGTGGTGACCTCTGGAGAGGATGGCCGTGGTGGGGCTTGAGGGAAGCCCTGTGGTTCTGTCTTTCTTCTGTGTCTCACTGCTGATCTCTCCCCTTCCCCTTCTCTCCCACTTCCGTCCTTTTCCCATTCTTCCCCTCTCTTCTCTTTACTTTCTGTTCTTTTTTGTTTTTTCCAAGGTAGCGCACAGAGGCAGTTTTGCTTTGTAGCCCTGGCTGGTCAGCAACCTTTATGTAGCACAGGCTGTCCTTCAGTCTGCCAGCCTTGGGTCTCAGGCGGAGTGTCTGAGATTACCTGTGTGTGCTCCTATTCCCTTTCTGAGGTACTCCAAGTGTTCTGAAATAAAAAAATAAGAGTTTCACAAATGCAAATGTGTCACATTGTAAGTGTCCATCAAGCTGTCTGGTCAGATTTTCTATAATTTTGTGTGTATGTGCATGTGTGACTGTACATGTGTGTGCATACCTGTGGAGGTCAACACTAGTGTTGTCCTCACTCTCACACTGAGCCTGAGGAATGGACCAGGGCTTTCTGATGACCTAGAATGTCCGGTCCTCAAGCGCCAGGGATCCCCTGCCTCCCCCTCCCACTATCAGGCTCTTTACCTGGCCCTGGGTCTGAACTCAGGTCCTCATGCTGACGGATTTGGGCCACTGCCTAGCCTGTACCTTCTCAATAAGAGTTATCTCCATAAAAACTTTTAGAACTTTTATTCTTTGAGAATTTTGAGAACTTCATACATACGATGTATTTTAATCATACTTAGCCTCATTCACCCTCTATGACTACAACAGAATTCTTTCCCAATACCTCTCCCCCCAATAATCTCTTCCCCTCCCTCCCTCCCTCCCTCCCTCCCTCCCTCCCTCCATTCCTCCTTTCCCTTTCTCTTTCTCCCCTTCTTCAATAATTCACTGAGTCCAGTCAGGGCTGCCCATGCACACATGGGAGGAGAATAGTCCCCTGGATAGTCGACACACCAAGGACGCACCCCTGAAGAAAACCGACTCTCCCTCTCCTGCCAATCATCACCTGACTGCAGCTCCTCAGATGAGGGGGAGGGCTTGTGTGACCCTCCCCCACCAACGCTAGAAGGTTAAAAAGACAGAGTATGAAACTGACTTACTTTTCAGCATTAGCTCTCTGGTCCGTGAAGTGTCCTACACTGCACACTGCACCATCTGACTGCAGGCTAACAGTCTGCACTTAGTGCCCCCTCCCCTCTTCTTGTTCTTTAGGGATAGAGATCGATATTTAGCCTAGGCACCCAAACCCCAAATCTTCCTGCCTCAGGCTCTCGGTTATAGGGATTGCAATTGTGAAGAGTGAATTAGTTTTCAATTGGTTTCTTCAGAAACAAAATAAAGCTATAAATCAATTTATCTTAACAACCTGGGTGCTTACCAAGCCCTATCCTAGGATGTCCTGATCCACCATGTGTCCCTTTCTGTGTTAAGCAAATATTTACCTCCTGTTTCTTCCCCAGCCCCACCTGTTAAGTCTCCCCCTCCCCCCGCCCCCAAACCGTTACTTTCATTTTCTCTCTTCTGGGATACTAAATGCTGACTTCTCATGCTTCAGTACTGCTTTGGTCCTGACCTAGGGTTCAGTGCTGACAGCCTAGTTCTCTGGAAGCTGCCCCCGAGCGGAGCTTGACCCCACATTCCTCCTTTAGGGCGCCGTTCCCCCACACCACTTCCTCCACCTACGCCCTCCCCCCACCCCAGGACATCCTGGTGTTCTACTTCCTCTCCTCTCTTTGGGTGTCGCCCAAGTCGCTGCCATTGAAGGGGCAGAGGTGGCCTAGATGCAGAGACTCTAGGACACTGTGGGGTAGAAGCCGGAGTCTCAGACCAGAGCTGCAACTCTCCTCCCATCCCGTGCGCAAACAGACTGGGCCTCTGCTTCCAACCCGGTAAGTGTGGGCAGCCAGGGCTGGGAAATTCTTTGCAGCTCCTTTTTCAAGTGTGAAATGCAAATTACTGGTCCTATCACCTGTCTGTAGAGGGTGTGGTATTCAGGGCGGGTTGATCTCCAGATGTGTGAAGGTGAAGAAGGTTCACGATGTCAGGTGGACGAAAATGTTATCAAGTAGTGAAGTTATCACAAGTACAAAAGAAATTTTTTAACACTGGTATTGTAAGGGACCTGAACAATTTATCCTTTTTCTTTATCTCACGATGTAAAATTTCTCCAAAAATCTGTAGCTTGCTATGCAGCTATTCATTAACTCCTTACATCTCTTCCTTGGATACTGCGGAAGAAGTTTGAACAGACAAAAATCAAAAGCCAATTGCTAGTTGATTGTGTATATATAATGTAATCCTTTTTTTTCCTGTCTAATACTAGAAATGTAATTGCTTATCTAGTTTTAGGAAGACAGAAAGTTTAATAGTAGCACATATTAATTAAGGATATGTGTTCAGGTCTGTGTGTTTGCACAGAAGAGCCCCTTTTTTAAAAAACTGATTTTATTAAGCTCTACATTTTTCCCCGCTCCCCTCCTTTTCTCTCCCCTCCTCTTCATCCCTCTCCCATAGTCCCCACGCTCCCAATTTACTCAGGAGGTCTTGTCTTTTTCTACTTCCCATGTAGATTAGATCCATGCATGTCTCTCAGAAGAGCCCTTCTTATGGAATTAACTTGCCTTTCTTCAGCAGTACATTCTCTTAGACCAACATGTATTAAAATGCGCACACACGCAGAACCCATGTCTGCACTTAACTGTGGCTAAGCATCTGAAGCATCGGAAGGAGGATCAATATGATAAGTCGACAATAAAATACAAACTAGAATGGAGAATTCTAAGAAGGAACATGAGAATGGGGCCCTCAGAGTGGAACTGAGTTACATTTTAAGTGATTTATTCAGTTTTATTTGATGTGCATGAGTGTTTTGCTTGCATGTATGTAAGTGCACTGCTTGAACACTTGGTGCCCCTGGAGGTCAGAGATCCACTGGATCTCTGGAACTGGAGCTGCAGACAGTTGGAAGTCCCTATGTGGGGCTGGGAATGGAACCCAGGTTCTCCGCAGGAGCAGCGTGTGCTCTTCACTGCTGAGCCATCTCTCCAGCCCTTAAGTTGCATTCCGGAGACCATAGCAAGAAGGAGCCAATCAGTCTCCCTGCTCAGGAACAAGAAGGGGAAACATAGTGACTTTTCAGAGACACTTCTCCTGGCCTTTGCTTTTGAGGGAACATCTCTTGTGTGGGTTAATTTGGGATGTTGAGGAGACTCGAGGGAAGGTTATGCCTAGAACCATCCCATAATGCCAGAGCAGTGCCTCTGCTAAGGTAAACTTTAGCTGTCATTTCCCATACCCTGTTACAGACACCTTGATGAACAGGCTTTACTTAAAAATAAACCAAGGTTTTCTATGGGTTGTGTGAATTTCATGTTCTCTAAGCATTTGGAAAATGCTTACCTCCGAGCCACATTGCCTATCTTTTGGGAGCATCATGTGATATTTCAGTGAAATACAGCATGTATGATCAGCTCAGGGCCGCTTTCCTGACACCCCAGACATTCTGTTGACTGTTTCTGATTTAAGATGATACGTATTTGAAAACTGTATGAAGTAGGAAGTCTCAGAAGAACTGCTTTGAAGAAAATAATTAGGATTAAGATGGATTATGAAAATGAAAGAACTGGAAAGCCTATTATTTGCATATGTGCACACACACACACACGCAAGCTACATTCGTACATAGAAAATTAAAATTTCTTCTCCACGAAGATTATTGCCCAGTTCACTTCAGGATATGAAACAAAACATTAATAGTCTAGGTGACTTTGGCTTCACACTTATTCTCTTCTGGAATGAACTTCTTATAGTATAATTAACATCACACACCTCACCGACTTACATTGCACAGTTGTGTGGCTATGGAAATATTCAGAGATATGCAAGCACATGTCCATTATCTACTCTGTTTATTTAATCCAGAGATGCTTTCCCATAGCCTCTCTTGGTATTTTCAGCATGTGTGTGTGTGTCTTACACTGTGTGTGGAGATCGCAGGATAATTCTTGAGAGTCAGTTCTTTTCCTCTAGCTTGTTGAGGAGATCTCTCCTGTACTTTTTCGTGCTGGGTCCTCCAGGGTAGCTGGCCCTTCAGCTTCCAGGAGATCTCTGTGCTAAAATACAAAGGCATGCCACTGTAGTCCCCTTTTCATGGCATTATTGGATTGAACTCAGATCTTTCAATCTTGTTCAGCCATCATGTTTTCCTGCAGAGATTTCTTGCTGGATCCTGGATGGTTTTCAGAGCTGTTTTCTTGGTATGTTTTTCAGAGGATCAAGTCCAGAGCCTTGAATGTATTAAGCATTTCACCCACAAACAGAGTAATTTGACTTCTTCCTTTCCTGATTGTATGTCTCTCTCATCTTATTTCTCTGAGCATTCAAACCCTGTATTATATAATAGTTCAGGGAATGGCTACCTTTGGCTCTCTTTCTCTAGACTACTTCTTTTTGACTGGGGGCAACTGTGTCTTTGGCAGAACCTTGAGAAAATTGGGATATAATAAAGTCCAGGCTTGAGTAGTATCAGTCAATTATGTGAAACTGGGCTATCTCAGCCAGAAACCTTGAAGCTATTTTGGATGCAGAATTTTGAAGAGACTGTAACAGAGGAATTCTGAAATGCTGGACCATCTGTGCCATCCATTTTCACTGGTGTTTTGGAGGCAGAGACTGCTCGTTCATTTACTGGCCACCCAGATGCAAATAATCATATAGGAACTATATTAATTATAACACTGTTTGGTCAATAGCTTATGCATATTTCTAGCTCTTACCACTTAAATTAACTCATTTCTATTGATCTGTGAATCACTACTAGATTGCGGCCTCTTGGTAGGTTTCTGGCTGGTGGCTTGTGTCTTTCTCCTTCGGCAGCTACATGGCGTTTCTTTCACTTTGCCTACTTCTCTCTATGTCTCTGTTTGGATTTCCTGCCTGGCTTTACTCTACTAAGCCATTGACCATAACAGACCTCCTAAAAACGGTGACTGCAGACACGAAGGAAGAAACCAAGAAAAACTACAAGATGATGACTTATAAGCTGGTCCCTTGACATGGGACCAGCTCTGTGACTGAATGAGACATGATGAGTCTTGTTGGCTACAGAGTCCTCATGACAATTGACCATGCAGTTCACACGGACTTATAAAGTTGACAGATGCCTTTTATCTGCTCCAATATAAAACAAAAAGTCATCTTTAGTTGACTTGTGCACACCGCGCATTCCATGCATGTGTTAATGCAGATATGTATGTTGCCTTTAAAAGTCTGTACATTTTCAAAAAAGAAAAGAGGAATAGACACCAATGAAGAAGGAAAGTAGCCCAGGTGATTCAGTCTCTCAGAATGCCTCTATTATACTTTCCTCAAAAAAAAAAAATCAACCTCCAGGACAACTTCAAAGCTGCTAGCTAAGATGATCCAGCCTGACAGAGTAGTCCAGCTAGTATTTCAGATAAACCCTACAACTTTTCCATTACACAGAAACTGGACAATAAATGATATGCTAGCTCTCCCAAGACTTGATCATTATCTCAATTTTCTCAGTGTTCCCTAAAGAGTCTATCACCCCAGACAACAGGAAGTAATTTTAAGAACACAGTGTCCACATTCCTAAGAGGTGGGGTGGGTGGTTTTTGATCACTTGGTGGGTTATGGATGTTTGTCATTATTTAGGATGCAAATTGGTATTGGTCATGGTAAGGGAGGAAATTAGGCAAAGTTGGTTTAAGGACTCTCTTTCTGAAAAAAAGGGGGGTATATAGAAATGACAGGCTAAAAAGACAGATTATTGAATCTACTTTTAAACTAAATGGAACTATTAATCTCAAATATTTTACATTGGTATCATTTTTTGTATATTCATACAAATTTAAGGTTATTCTTATTAGAATATACTAATATGTTTTTTATCTTGCTTAATGTGTTTTTGTATATTCATACAAA
>NC_022027.1:54773646-54776773 GCF_000317375.1 Microtus ochrogaster | reverse complement strand
TATTAGAATATACTAATATGTTTTTTATCTTGCTTAATGTGTTTTTGTATATTCATACAAATTTACGGTTATTGTTATATAATACTATATATATATACATACATATACACACACAATAGTAGCAATATGTATTTCTACTATCAAGGTATTGTACCTATGCAGCTCATTTCAAAATGTGATGTATAATTCTAGTAGTTCTTGAAAGCCATTATTATAAATTATTTAGGATAATTAAGAAATGGAGGTTAGTAGTCATCCAGAATCATCAAAATTATAGTCATGTTAGTTATGTTAGTTATGTTGCCATGAATATGGCACCATGAGGATCGCAAGCAACACACATGCACACACATCTGGTTCAGAAGAGCATGTGACATGGCACATCAGCCAACCCCCTTCCGGCTCAGAGGGAGGAGGGCCACAATCAGGGCAGAAAAGAGGGTGAGTGCCAAACTTTGCCAAGATGGCGTAGAACAGTCTGTCAAAAATTCCTGCTTTACCTAAAAGTCTGTTAGATATTCTAGGCCTGTGGGCTGAAGATGGATGCCCCAATGTTGCAGATAAGCCTTGGGTGACTGTCAAGGCAGCCAGTTTCTCTCATTTCTATAGTTTTAGAAGTTGTTTGTTCTCCACTTCCTCTTTACTCAGGTAGTATTATATCCTTCTCAGGTCTCTGATGGGATTGAAAACTATATAGTTTTAGTTACAGCTTTTCTTGTAACCAGATTCAGAAAAAAAGCTCACAAAAGAGATGTAAAGTATGTATGGTTGAGGAGAGACATAAAAGCTTAAGTTATTTATCTAAGTAAATGCTTTAAGGTCTAAGAAGATATTTTTAAACTGGCAATGTAAGTTATGATAGAAAATAGTTTAGGTGTAAAACTTTGAAATTACCAAGATAGATAGATAACAGAGTATTTTCTCCAAATTTGTCAAATACAAATGGATCTGACATTGTGAATGTAATCCATACCTGAAAATTGATTTTATTGTGTATTATTTTACTGTGTTAGAGTTAAAACCCTTTCCTTTTCATTTAGGCAAATCTGCAGATGGAAGTTTCTGTCACCCAGTCCCACTGTCATTTAGTCCCCAAAAAGCACACAGATGCTTATGTTAATTGTAAACTGTTTGGCCTATTAGCGCAGGCTTATTATTAACTTGCTCTTCAAACTTAAATTAACCCATAATTTTTGTCTATGTTCAGTCATATGGCTTGGTAACTTTTCTCAGTGAGTCATTCTCATTTTGCTTCTTCTGCATCTGGCTAGTGACTATGTCTCTGCCTTCTCTCTTCCCAGAATTCTCCTAGTCTGGTCACCCCACCTATACTTCCTGCCTGACTACTGGCCAATCAGTGTTTTATTAAACCAATACACGTGACAAATCTTTACAGTGTACAAGAGCATTCTCCCACAGCTCAAAAAAGAAGAAATATTGTGTGATATTTGTTCATGCAGTGTAAAAGGTACCTTCTGATTGGTTTAATAAAGGGCTGAATGGCCAATGGCTAGGCAGGAGAGAATAGGCAAGACTTTGGGTAGAGAGAGGAACTCAGGGTTATGAATCTAGGTGTGAGAGAGATGCCAGCGAGACACAGAAGAGAGACTAAAGAGACATGTAGAAGACCATAGACTAATACAGACCAATTTAATTTATAAGAGCTAATTGGAAACAAGCCTAAGCTAAAGGTCAAGTTTTCATAATTAATAATAAATCTTCATGTCCTCATTTGGGGGCTGGTGTTCAAGAAAGGCCTACTAACTACACTCATAAAGTGTCGTAATCATGACTGCCCCAGACATGGGCTGAAGAGGAGGACATCCATGAACGTGCCAACTGGCTGGAGAAAAGCCCAGGAGGCCTCAGTTCTACACAGAGAACTAGAGGCAACTGAGTAAAGATGGGAGCGGGAGAGGTGGTCTTTCCCAGGGAAGGGCACACCAACTGGTTGTCCAGTGATAAATGGTCATCCCTGAAAACATACATACATAAGTATGACATGTGTATAGTGTGACATGTATCAGAGCTCAGGACACCCCCAAATGAGTCTCTCCTTGGGAAAGAGAGGAGTACAAGAAAAGAGTGTGTTTGCCTGAAAACATACATATAAGTAACATATGGACTCAACAGGTTGTGTGTGTGTATACATGTGTATATATACATTTGTGTGTGTGTGTGTGTGATTACAAGTAGATATATACTTTAAATAACAGTTTAGGAAAAAAGAGCCCATGCATTTGAAGGAGAGCAGGGGGGATATATGGGAAGTTTTGGAGGAAGGAAAGGGAAGGAGAAATGTTGTAATCAAAATACAATTTCAAAAATAAATAACAACAACCAGATAAGTCAACAAAATGATTGTTCGTAAAGTTTAAAGACTAACATTATCTATGTGCACATTTCTTAATAAAATGCTGATTCATCAAATATTAAAGTAGAGAAAATATCAATATAGATATCACTGGACTTGGACTATGTTCCTTTTAACTGTAAGAATCTGAATATTCTAGAAGATTTAATGGCAAAACTGTTGGGGTGGGGGCTATGAAGGCCCACACAGAAGAAAGGGCTCAGGAAGCTTTCACTGCAACCACTCCCTTCTAGGGAGCAGCAAGGTTATGCTGCATCATGGGGCCCAGGGTTAGAATCCTTGTCCTGATAGCCTTGTTCTTCCTAATCAGACCAGAAGCCTGGGAGTGTGGGAAGTGTGCCCTGTTCTTTTAGCAGCCATTTAGACAGGTAGAAGGACCTAGCGTATGCATGGTCCCCTAAGCTTTCAGAAGTTTTCTCTCACTGAAGGAGGCCTTACTCAAGCAGGGGTTATATGTGCTGAATAACTCAAAATGGATAGTACACACCTCACAAGGGTAGCTACAATTTCCACACTAGAGTACAGATCAAAATGTGGATATTTCATCACTCAGCTATTATAAGACAGTCATAGTAATTTCATAAGCAACTTCATGCCTTCTAAATTTATTAAGTGCTGTTTTCCAAAACCACAGATTACAGAGTACGTACATTAGTAACAAGAAGAAATAAACTCCAGAAGCTAGAAAGCTGGTTTAGAGCACTGGCTGCATTTCCAGAGAACCAAGTTTCAAGTCCCAGCACTGACATGGCA
>NC_022027.1:54769406-54773391 GCF_000317375.1 Microtus ochrogaster | reverse complement strand
CACACACACACACACACACACACACACACACACACTTCATGCTACCATGGGAAATCAAAGTCCAGGCCAAGGTCCCAGCTCAGAGGCTGAGTCCCGAGCATTCCTCACACAGTGAAGAGAAAGTGTCAGTGCTTACAGCACAGAACAGCAAACATTCATCTACAGATATGACTTTCCTCAATAAAAATATACTATTCAAGAATATCAAACAACAAATAAAAAACCAAAGTCATTCACTGTTTATTTTATCTAGCTGCATGTGTTAAACAGGGTTTGTTTTAATGAGTTTGCTATGCTAATTTTCATTACATATATATATATATATATATACATATATATATAGTTATTTGTGATGGAGTATTCCAATTATTAATATGTAGTTATCTTTATTTTTCCTAACTTTGGCTGGATATCTGCTTTGTCAGGTAGGAGTGGAGCTTTCTTGTCTGTTTGCTTAAAACGCCTTTTCCATCCTTTCCCTGTCAGTCTTCATATGTGTTGCGAGCTAGCTGAGTTTCCCGCTGCAATAAACAAGTGGTCATTGTTTCCTGCTTTTCAATTCAGCCTGCCAGTTGCATCTTTTACTCCAGAATTGAGACCACTTATATTTAGGTTAGTGTTAAAATGTTTGTACTGAATGAAATCCTGTAATTTGGCAGGCTTCTCTTCACCTTCTGACTTCCTGTTTTGGCTTCAATTGCTGTGTTCTTTTGTTTCTCTCTCTTAGATGTTTCTCTCTCTTAGATGTTTGCTGGCTCATTGGGACTTTGCTTTCGATTGTTGTGATTAAACATCATGACCAAAAGCTACTTGGGGAGGAAAAGGTTTATTTGGCTTACACTTCCACATCATAACTTGGGCAGGAACTGAATCAGACCATGGAGGAAGATGTTGATTGATGCAGGAATTCTTCACCTGTGGATTCTTCTTCACAGATGACTCCAGCGTGTGTCAAACTGATAAAAGCTAACCACACACTTCCTGAGTTACTGCTGTTGATTCTTCAGAACTAAAGGAGTTATTTTCTCCTGAGCTCTTGTGATTCTAGCTTTCTGTCTTCTTCCTTTGGGTTTTTTTTTATTTTCCTGTGAGTGTCTTCTTCACTGCTGTCTCTGTGGTCATGCATTGCTTTAGCTGTGTTCATCTTGAAGTTCTTTATAAAGGACAAATTTGCATGTACGCACATTGGTTGTCAGTTCTTTACTTTGAGGGCTTAAAATACACAGTTGCATGCTCTGGGCTTCAGTGTTTCTGTCAAGGAAGGTGCTGCTGTTCTGATCGGTTTTCCCATCAGGTAATGTGTTAGTGACATGACTCTTCTCTGTAGTAGCTTCTGGCATTCTTTTCTTTTTTCTACACTCTCTACATTTTACTAACAGTGTGATATGTCAAGAATATTTCCTGGTTCCATCTATGTGATGGTCTAAATGACCTCTGTACCTAGATATTCTTATTCTTATCTTTCAATACATATAGGGTACTTTAGGATAGTTCTTCAATGAGTAGGTTTTTTATGCCTTTAGTCTCTAATTCAGCATTCTAGTTTATTAAAATGTTTCTGTTTGGTTTGTCTGTGATGTCCTGGAGGTCATCATAATTTTTCTTTATTCTTCTCTGAATGCAATAACTCGTTAACCTTATCTGTGAAGTCCTGGTATTTTTTAATCTTTCAGTTAATTTACTCTGTCGTTGATTATTTCTCCTGAATTTTAGAAATATATTTGTAAACTTTCTCAAAATTTTCACTTAATAAATCTCTCTTTCTTTATCATTTGTATCCTATATTGTTTTGCTTATTTCATTAAGTTGTCTATCTTTCTGAAGTTGCAATCCTCTTAAAGTTAACCTCCTGAATGATTTCTTTAGCATTCTACCTAATTAAGTATGCTAAGATTCAGTTGCTGACACTTTATGATCTTTTGAGGAAGTGGTGTGACCTTGTTTCCTCGCGTTCTTGTGTTTTGTGGTTGGTGCACCTGTGGGAGTGAGTGTGTTTTACACAGTGATGTGAGGACCTATACAGTGAGCATTCATCTGCCAGGAGCTTAATCCTCAGCACTGGTCAGGATGGAGAAAGCAAACCTCAAGAACCACAACACCAGAGTCATCTTCTCCAGAGTTACTGTAATGGGCATAATAGAAGTAATGGGAAAAACCAACTCATAATAAAACATGGCGTTTGCAGCTAATAAAGGTACAAACAATAATAGGATGTGTAGAAAGAAATGAGAGAAAAAAGAAGAGTAGAAGAGAAAAGAGAAAGAGATTAAAAGCAATACAGTTACCAACTTTAAAAAATGTAAATAAAATAGATAAACCACAGGTGACCATCTGACAAATGGAAGGCGAGGCAGGAAGATCACAAATATGTGGACAGTCTGAATCAAGAAGGATCATGTGAGCCACAGACAGATTTTTTTTTAAATATTAAAAACTTTTTTACATCTTGAAAATAACATACTATAGAAAAATTACACATAACGTTTCAGCATCTGGAAGACAGAGACTTGGAAGAGCCTCTCTTGATGCTCATAGAAATTTCCAGGTCTGGGGGCATCAGAGTTGTGGTTGGTGTGCGTCGTCCCCCTCTGCTACCGTCTTCCAGGTTGGTGCTGTACACAGGTGCCATGAGGAGCGGAACATCTCTCATGCTGAACATCTCAGTGGGTCCTTAGGTGATCACAGCAGTATGAACAGGACAAAATCTGCCTATGAGTGCCCAGTTTAAAATAATCCTGATTGTTCCATGTAATAATGTTGTTTGTGTGGACCATCAACTTACTCTTGCTGTTCCTTCTACAGGAAGGAAGAACCTCTCAAGATGGCATCCAATATTGACCCTGTTGTAATCCCAATGATAGAAAGCAATCCGAATGATCTTCCTGGAATGGACACCAGTGACCAGAACACATTGACAGGAGAAGCTGTGTTAAGTTTTCATAACATCAAGTATCAGGAAACAGTTCAAAGTGGCTTTCCATTTCATAAAAAATCATTCATGATAGAAAGACTATCAAATATGAAGTATGTAAATAAACTAAAGAGACTAGTATATTGCATATTTTTTCCAACAGAGACTTTCTCTACTATCAACCAGCTGTGTGTGCATGTCTGTGTACATGTATGTGTATGTATGTGTTAGTGTGTGTATATGTCTATATGTCTATCTCTGGGTATGTGTATGTGTGTGTTCACATGTACAGATGTGTGGATGCTATGACACACCTGTGGCACAAGGCTGTTAGTGGACAACCTTGAGCCCTGATCTTCCCCTTCTACCATGTTGCAGACAGAGTCCCTCATTGCTCACTGTAGTGTATGCCAGGCTAGCAGACTGCAAGTGTCCTGGGATTTTCCTGTCTCTGTCTCCCATCTCTTCATAGAGCATGGAGTTACAGGTGCCCACACTGCATCCAGCTTTATGTGAGTTCTGGAGGTTTAACTGAGGTTCTCACTCTCGCACAGCAAGTGCTTCACCAATGAGCCCTCCCCAGCCTCACCTTGTTATACAGACAGATAGATACATGATCACAGACAGATAGATACATGATCACAGTGAAATTCATGCGATGGAGTCTGAAGAACAGCATAATGGATGAATGGCGCAAAAGCTGGTTCATTGAAAACACAAACAAACTTGATAAGCCCTTGGACATATTACAGAAAACAAAAACAAAAACAATTGTGAGAAATGGTTTTAACTCAATAAATTAAGGATGAAAAAGTAATATAAAAACCATACTGTTAACATTAAGAGATATGAGGGATTACTGCAAATTTAATTCTACAAATTAGAAAATCTAAAAGAATTGTGTACACATCTATACACGTATCTTCTCTCTAAACTGAACTGAGAGTTTAGACCAGGCTGACTGGTTCAGTTACCAGTGATGAGAAGAAGCAATGAGGAAGTCCCAATAGCAGAAAGTCCAGGTCCTCAAACATTTGCTCAAAATTCATTAAGAGCTAAAAGCAACATTCCACA
>NC_022027.1:54766843-54767682 GCF_000317375.1 Microtus ochrogaster | reverse complement strand
ATGCAGCATTTTTATTCTGAGCATCTGAAAGCTGATAGCTTTTATTGAAGGGACGAAGCAAACCACACAACATATGTAACCCCTGTAGGTTATTAGATGTCTTAGCTGCAAGGACAGATCCACGAGGATTATTGGGAGACATTTTGATAAATGGAAAACCTCGACCTGCCAATTTCACATGTATTTCTGGTTATGTGCCCCAGGTAAGTACTGGCGGGTTTGTAATTTTAGATTTCACCCTTGTATTGCTAGATGCTCAGCTAATAGATTTGTGTGTTTCCAGTTCATTAGATGACACATTTATAGACCCAATTTTCTCTACACCAGCTTTTCACAATGACTCATTAGCCTGAGGGTGGCATTATTAGATAGGAAGATGGGGAGAGATTGGAGTATGACATCTTCATCACAGTATTAGTAACTGAGCTGTGATTTAATTCTATAGAGGACTACTCTTGTCCATTTTGTCTTTCCTTCATCTTTCTCTACTGCTTAGATGTTTTCCTCAAATAATTGCAGGTAGCCTTCACCAAAATCCCTGAGCTTTACTTGGAAGGCAAATGGGAAGGAAGATGAAAATTATTGTATCAGGTTCTCTACCTGAAATTAGTAAAACTGAAAGCTTATTTTTAGTGGGGTATTACATTGTGTATGTTTTATATAAGGATTAGGTTCCATTTCTTAGAACGATTGTTTCACTGGTAACTATATTTAATTGAAATACTGTTTAACCATAAGAATGATGTTCCGATGTTCACGGTGACTGTGAGAGACAACATAGAGTTCTCAGCTGCTCTTCGACTGCCAATGACTATGACAAGAGATGAAAAAAGAAGGCG
>NC_022027.1:54745408-54751678 GCF_000317375.1 Microtus ochrogaster | reverse complement strand
AATGGCTTAACAGAGTAAAGCCAGGCTGGAAGAGATATATAGAGAGAGTAGGCGGAGTCAAAAGCTAAGTAGGTACCCACAGGAGACAGACACCTCTGCTGGAGCCCACCAGAACCTTGTCTGTAAGCCACAGCCAGTGGCAATATACAGATTAAAAGAAATGGGTTAATTTAAGATATAAGAGTTAGCCAGAAATATGCTCAAGGTATTGGCCAAACAGTATTGCAATTAATACAGATTTCTATGTGATTACTGCTGTGTGATTATTGGTTCTTGGCTGCTGGGAGCAAACAAAAGGCTTCTGCCAACATAGAGAAAATATATGGCTGCTGTAGAAGATTGAGTGTTGTCTTTCCAGCACAATAGTCTACTTAGTAACACCAGCTCTCTGGTTTCTTAGTGTTTACAGCAGCATTCTCACTAAAGATTTTTCTCACTGCAGCATTTTAGTAGAACATTGAGTAGTTCCTTACTCCTAAGTACTTACTTTTCATCCATAAAAATAAGGACATCTGCTTATTTATAAACTCTATTCTTAACTATCAATTAATGCTTCTTTTATATGCTCAGCCTGGTCCTGACCACACTCATCCACATTCCCCAAACATCCTTTGTTGTATGCTGTCAGTAGGTCTTCTTCATGGTTTTGGTTATCGTGCTTATAGGGACTTGCTCCCTAGTTCTGTGTTCTCCTAAACCTTGCTATTCCCTCTGTCTTACACAACGCCATTGACTGGTACCAAGACTGTTCCAGTTTGACCTATAGACTATATGACCTTTTGAATTTGCCTACAAGGATGAATCATGAATTCTGTGATGCTGTACATTGTAAATAATGTCAATTCACAAAGACTTTAGGGAGTTAAAAAATCCTAATAAGACAATGTGGAATTTTTGATAAAAAGCAATGTGTACATGTGTGTGTTCCTATGTGTTGTGTTAATAATATGTGTATGTGTTGTGTGTGTGATGTGTGTGTTAGAGGAGTGTACATGTGTGTGTTCCTATGTGTTGTGTTAATAATATGTGTATGTGTTGTGTGTGTGATGTGTGTGTTAGAGGAGTGCTAAATGACAACTAAATAACTAGAGATAATACGTCTTCTCCTGTCCCGTCTTCCTCATTCCTGAGACAGAGATTTCACTGGACCAGTCTTTGAGTGTGATAACTTATTACCTAGAATATGTGACTTTGTAAAGAACAAACAGTTTACTCACTTGGAAAAGAAAAACCTTCTCCCAGGTGCCCATATTTTTGCTTGTTGGAATAATGATATAACAAAATCTTGTATTGATGAAACAGGCTTATTTGCCTAATAACAACGACTGGGCATTCTTAATGATAATGATGGTCATTGTTGTTTTAGCCTAGATCTAAAGAGCTCAGGAAAAGGACCAGTATAGCGATGGAGTTGGTTGCCGAGCATCCCATTTTGTTCTTGGATGATCCCACCACTGGCTTAGATTTGAGCACTACTACTGATGTCATCTCCATCCTGAGAAGGTAAGAGCTGAAGGAACATTAAGTTTTCTTCTCTTAATAGCTGATCACAAGTGTGTATTTTGGGTGCAGGAGATTCATATGTAAGCAACAGAATTTCTCTCTTGTTTATTAGAGGGAAACTTGTATTAACAAGAATTACACATCAAGATCAATGAGACAGGAGCATAGGGAGAGATGATGAAGGTGCAGCACAGCTTTAAATAGCATGTCCCCATAGCATGTCCCCATAGCATGTCCCCATAGCATGTCCCCATAGCATGACCCCATAGCATGTCCCCATAGCACTCAAGCATTGGTCAAGTGAGCTGAGTGGGCGAGATCTGAACAGAGTGTTGTATAGAGGGAAAACCCATTTGTTCTGAGCATGTTTGGTGTGTCTGGAGCATTAAAGAGAACACGTTGACTAGAACCTGGTGTCCTGAGGCGAAGGAAAGTTGGTAGTTCTCTGGTAAAGACACCACAGACTGGGTGACTTGACAGAAGTTAAATTTCTCACAGTTCTGAATCCTGGAAAGAAGATATTCAGGCATCCACAGGCTGTTTCTGCTGAGGCCTGGGTCACTGAATTGTGGATGGTATCTCTTCCATCTTCATGTGTTTATTCCCTGATCTCTTATATGGACACCAGTTACATTAGGACACACTAGTAATTTTCATTGAAACTTAATTACCGTTTTAAAGAGTCTGTCTCCATTATAGCCACATTTTAGGTTCTTAGATGTGAGGTCTTCAACAAATGAGCCTTTGGAAAGATACAGTTCAGTTCTCTATGTTCCTAGTTGAAGTGAGGAGGTTGTTTGGGTTGGATGTAGATTGCCTAGACCACCTGAGCCACTGTAAGGACTAAGGTTTCCACGGCAGGGGATGTGGGAAAGCTTCTGAGTTTAGAGCAGAGCAGTGCATCATGGAGAAGGTTATACAGCTGCTCTATGGGGATGTAAAGATATCACCAGAAGGCTGAGATATGGGGGTTCCTTAGCTAGCATATTGTGGACTCTAGGTAGCTTCATATATAGAATATACAGCATTATCTCAGAGATTGACCCTGGATGTGATGGCTGAGGGAATGATTGCTAAAATCTGGGTCCTGAACCTGGGAAAATGAAATAAAAGTACTGACAGTTCCTTTTTTCAAGAAAGAAGATGTCTAATGGTGAAATATTTATAGAAAAAGTATAATGGTTATGTTTTGTCCAAAAAAATAAAACATTTTAGAAATTAATAGAGTTCAAACTGACTGAATAACTCCAAGAACCATCTAAGGATTTTCACATTCCCATGACCTAGGCTACTGACTGTTGAACTCTATAGTGCTCGATGTCTTTCCTTCCTTCCCCTTGTTTTTTGTTTTGTTCTGACATCATGGTCTGTTGTAGGAGGCCATTTGTTTGTTCCCAGATGTCCAGACCAGAAATAATCACTCAGAAACTATATCAATTAAATCACTGCTTGGCCTATTAGCTCTATCTTCTTATTGGTTAGCTCTTACATCTCAATTGAACCCATTTCTATTAATCTGTGTATCGCCACATGGCTGTGGCTTACTGGCAAGGTTCTGTCTGGCGTCTGTGTCTGGTGGGGCTACACGGCTTCTCCTGGCTCTGCCTTCTTTCTCCCTGCATTCAGTTTGGTTTTCTTGCCTAGCTCTACTTTATCCTTCCACAGGCCAAGACAGCCTCTTTATTCATTAACCAATAAAAGCAACACATACACAGAAGGACTTCCCACACCAATGGTCCATCACCCTAAATACTGTTATCTGCACCTCCAAGAACAAAGATCCCTTCCTTATTGAACCTTCCCAGTGAGGAAGTCAAAAAGTGGGGCCTTGCCATCATCTAGTCTGTAGACTCCTTGGGTATCACCACCTTCCTTGTCTGCCCCCTTTCCTGTCTGTTTCAGGATACTCTCTGTAATCTCTATGATCAGCTTCTTGCTTAAGCTCCAGTATTGAATGCTTCTCTCTGTCCCTGTGTCTCATGCCATGGCATCGCGTGGGGTCCTCTCATGGGTGGTTTCTCCCAGTAGGCCCTGATATGCTCTGTTCTCCCTGGCCTCTAACACTCCTGGAAGTGCATACTCCATGGTAGGAATATTTAATTTTTTTACATTTGTTTATTTAGTGTATACGTATCTTTATGTGTGTATCATGCATGTAGAGGTCAAAGGGGAAATTTGAGTGATTTGTCTCTCTCCTTCCACCAAATGATTTCTGGGAACTCAACGCTTCAGACTTAGCATCAGGTGTGTTTACACATGGATTCATCTTGCTTCCCTGGCTTGAATCTTGATCATCTCATCATTCTGGTGCTTCATGGCTTATATCATACTAAATTACAGTTTTTCCTTTTGTGATTATAAATAGTATGACATGGAAGACAACAGGCTGTTATTCCATTATTCTGCTCCTTATCTAATCTCTACCAGCCATTTTTGGTGTAATTTTTTTCTGCTTTCGTTTTAATCACTTCACAAGCTTACATGGCTTTCTGTGTGGAATGGTGTCTCTCCGCAGTTCCTATTTTGCCCTTTTTTGTTTTTCTTTTTAATGATTTACTTATTTGTTGATTTATTTATCTATTTATTTAGTATACAGTGTTCTGCCTGTATGTATTCCTGCAGGCCAGAAGAGGGCGCCAGATCTCATTACAGGTAGTTGTGAGCCACCATGTGGTTGCTGGGAATTGAACTCAGGACCTCTGGAAGAACATTCAGTGCTCTTAACCTCTGAGCCATTTCTCCAGCCCCATACTTCCTATTTTGTACAGTGTGCTGTAATATGTTATTCTTTATTATTCTAAGTATTAAGGTAATCAAAATCTGGTTAATGGAAGCCCCTTCACTGTGAGGATAATTATGTTTTTATTTCATAGGAATTTCAAGCAATATGTTTCAATCGTATTTTTCTTTTAATAAGGGTTCATATATTTAAAATAAAAATTTTTAAATTAAGTTCTTTGACAAGACCTGGAGAGATGAAATAAGAGTTAAAATCATTGGTTGCTTTTCCAGAGGACTCAGCTACATTCCCTGCATCCCCATGGCAGCTCACACCAATCTATAACATCAGTTCTAGGGGATCTAATGCAGTCTTCCCCCCTCCACATATACCAGGGACATGTGGTAACAGACATACACTCAAGGCAAGACATCCTGTAAAGAAATGGTTGTCAAATACATATTTTTAAAATAAAATTTTACTTTCATGTTAAAAAACCCTTCTATTTCTTAAGGTGTGATTCTGTCAGTACGATTCTGTAGATGTGATTCTGTCAGTGTGATTCTGTAGGTGTGATTCTGTTGATATGATTCTGTAGATGTGATTCTGTCAGTGTAATTCTGTAGGTGTGATTCTGCCCAGGATTCCAAGATAAATGCTGTGGGAGGAGATGCTGAGGCCACAGATCCTAGACCTTACTTTGAGGAAGGCTCTTGCCATGTCTGCTGTCTGCTTTGAATCTTTGAAGCTCTGACTACCGTGCTCCTAATGTTCCAGCTTACAGCAGAAGGGCCTTTCAGCCCCTAAGATGCTCTTCCTACAATCTCTTTTAATAGTTCAATTCCACACCGGTTATTTCTCTTTCTCTCCATCCTTTTTTATGTACCTATGTCTTCCTCCCTGTTTCTGCTTCTTCCTACATTCTCCCTTTCTCAAACACATTCAGGCACACACAATCCTTGCTGTGTAGCAGTGAACTCTCCTAGGTTTTTGGACAGACATTTTCGTTCGTATTCTGTACAGCTTGTTTTTTCTCTTCTTAGGTGCCTCTCTTGTTTTACCTGCAGATGGCCTTGCAAGTGTATTTTCTCACAAGGGATCCTGTCTACTTCTCTTCCACCCTGTGCTGGTGTTACTGTCAGGCCTGGCTGATTTGAGGAAGTGGTGACACCTCACAGCATGCACTTGTCTTGAGGTTTCACAGTTTGTCACTTTACTCTGTAGCCGAGGCTGATCTCACGTTCTTGCCTCTGCCTTCTAAGCTGGAGCTCAAGGTGTGCACTGCACTTCACAGCTTTCTCATTCTCCTTTTCATTTCTCCCTCCTCTCCCTTCTCTCCCTTCCTTCCTTTTTTCCTTATCCCTCTCTTCCTCTCTCCATCCTCTTTCTCTTCTTCCCTCCCAACCGCTCTCTTTTATTTTTTCTGTTTGTCTTTCTGAAACAGGGTCTCTTGTAACCTAGTTGAGCCTTGAATAATGGATCTTTCCAAGTGCTGGGATAGTTCAGATATGCCATACCCAATTTTATTAAAAATATTTTTTGTATATGTTTCAAATACTGTTTTTGGTTATTGATTCTCCTAACAGAAGATATGACTTCCTGAAATGGACATTCAGCTTATTTTTTCATGTTGTGGAATTAAACCAACAATCAAATCCTAGGTTCGTCCCTCACTAACTGTGGCCCCTTGGTCTGTTGCTTGACATTTTAAGGCTTATCAACACAAAGGGGAAATTATATTAGAATTGCCTTATGCCAATATTGTGAAAATTTAAATGAGATTATTACTGCAGTGTTTTGCAGGAGAGCCATTGGTTAGGAATGTGAATCACATCATCAGAACAGTGAACACCAATTCCTGAAGAGACAGGAAGTGTGAACAATTGACGGGAATTGTGCTTACAGTCATAGCTGTAATATTTGCTCTGTCATTGCTTCTCAAGCTTGGGTGAACCTGTCAATCACCAGGGCTGCCTGTTCATGATATGGATTCCCTGCACTGACTCCCAGATGTTCTGACTCAGTGTCTGAGAAGACAGCACGGGGAT
>NC_022027.1:54742231-54742928 GCF_000317375.1 Microtus ochrogaster | reverse complement strand
CAGTCTAGGGTACATGAGACTGTCTCAAAAACCTGACACATAATGTATGTGCTATTCATGAAAAGTGTCTCAGAAAAATCAATTAAATTATTATCTGTTTTTTGTCTTTATCCATTTTTATTTCAAAGCTGACAAATATAAAGAACTTTCTGAGAAACAGCACCAAGTCAGAGTAAACTTAGCCAATCTGTATACTCAGTCCTCCTTATACAGCGAAATGAGAACTGAACTGGATCGACTCTTGGGGGATCTGAAGGCAGGGAGGAGCTCAGCCTTGGAGGAGATCACGTGTGTCACCCCTTTCTGGCATCAGCTCAGGTGGATTATCTATCGTTCATTCAAAAATTTCCTGGGTTTTCCACGGGTCACCAGGATCCAGGTAATCTGATGAGTTATTTTATTTGTATTGTGAAAAACTCACGTGGGAGCAATTTGTTTCTGAGTCAGTCTACTGCAGGGTTACACTTATCTTCTGCTCCCTTCCATGTGTTTGTCATTTCCACTCTGCCTGGCATAGAGAAATATTCAATAAAGCAAGTAGACCGCAATTAAGTTCTTATAAAATGTTTTTAGTGGTTATTTTTTACCTAGAGGAACTGTAATTACTAATCCAAGCAGGAAATTTAATTCAGGCAACGCAAGAAACTCAGCACACCTGTGAACTCCTCACACCTGTCTGCTTTATTTCACCAGTGCA
>NC_022027.1:54739226-54740251 GCF_000317375.1 Microtus ochrogaster | reverse complement strand
CACTGAGCTGTCCCCTTGGCCTGGGGTGCACTTGTTTCTAACTGTAGGAGTAAAGAAAGCCTGAATTCCCTTGAGTGACTTGAAGTAGAAAACTGTGCATGTTCGCTGGCACCAGAGTTGAGATCTCAGTTTAGGTGAAGACTTTCTGTCACTTACCTGGGTTTGTTCCCAGAGCTCGCCAGGCGCCTGCATTCTCTCCCACCCTGTGTCATCCAGGTTTTAGTACCTGAACTGAGTTCTTGACTGTCCATTCCTGCTGGAGCACTGGGAGAAGTCTTAGTTTTTCCAGGGTCTGCACTCAGACTGCAGAGACCTTCATTGTCAGTCTGACATATGAGCAGTCTATTGACATGTGTGTTGTATGTTCTTTCAGGGACTCTGGCCATAATAGAGTGTTCATCTCACTGGAGAGATCTTATTAGGAAACCATATATCTTAAAATAATGGACAATGTGTAGAATATTTTCTACTCCTAATTGAAAATGTTCTTTTCCCTGTTTTCTTTTTGAAAGGCATTTATCACAGTAATACTGGCAGTGTCTTTGGGTATTGCTTTCCATGTCCTAAGAAATGACTGTACTGAAGTCCAGACCAGGTAAGCAAATGAGAAAATGCCATCACTTTGTTCAGTCCTATATAAATCAATGAAAAGTTGGAATTAGAGGACAAACTTCCAGTAATAGATACTGTGATGGAGACAGAGGAGACTAACTCATGGGACTCATTCTTCCTGACATTTTAAACCAGAACAGTTCTACATTATCCTTCTTTCTTTTTAAAATACTTATTTTATTTTATGTGAATGAAATTTTCCTACATGTATGTCTGTACCAGGTGTGTTTCCTGAGAACTGTGGCTATCAGAAAGAAGCATCATATTCTTAGTTTAGGTTACTACTGTTTTGAATAAACACGTGACCAAAGGCAAGTTGGGGAGGAAAAGGTTTATTCAGCTAACATTCCTACATTGTCATCCACTACTGAAGGAAGCCAGGACAGGAGGAACCCAATGAGGCAGAATCTGAA
>NC_022027.1:54737307-54738011 GCF_000317375.1 Microtus ochrogaster | reverse complement strand
AGAGCGCTGGCTTTGTGTGCATGAAATCCTGTGTTAGAGTCACAGTGCCACAAAACCCTGAAAATGGCTGTATGTCTGTAATCCCAGCATTTGGGACTGAGGTAGAGATAGGAAGTTGGTCATTCTTGGGTACATATAGAATTTAATGCAGGTCTGCATGGTGAGCATGTCTCAAAAAAATCAGAGATATGCTGAAGTCACCTGAAGGGTAAAAGCTTGGGATTTGGAAGAACCAGGAAGGAGAAGGGTTACATTTGGCATCTAGTAGAGATTCATGGTTGTAAAGAGAGATTATCAAAGGAATACATCTGTCCTAACGTGAAGGTAGCAGAAGAGAAGGATGTGCTGTCCTGAAGGTGCACTGTGACCTCAGAGTGACAGTGTCACCTTCTTCATAAGAACTAGAAGAAGAGAAGTCTCCATGATCATTGTCTGAGGTGAGGTACGAATAAGCTCCTCCTCAGGGAGGCAGCTTCAGAGGGGCAGAGACTCTGGGGAGAGTGGGCACATTGAGCTGTTTCCCTGGAGGATCTGTTGTGTCCCCAGAGTGGACAAAACAGGGGAGAGTTCTCTTGTGGGGAGAATCATAGTGAGAATATCAGAAAGCTGCTGACCTAGAGTGGCTGGTCCCTAAGATGGGGACATGTGTGGGAGTCAGCATGGAGTATAGAGGAGACTGTCCTGTTAGGCTGCCTGTGGTAGCA
>NC_022027.1:54729828-54730901 GCF_000317375.1 Microtus ochrogaster | reverse complement strand
TGTCCTGTGTTGTCAAGCATGGAAGAACCTTTTCCTGGTGGTCTATGTTTAGGATTCTCTGCTCTCAAAGATGGCCAAGATAGGTATGGTCCCAACTGCATGCTATGGAAAGGAGTCATCAGAGAGGAGATGAGGGTCTTGCTCAGTTGGTAGAGCGATGGCTTTGTGTGCATGAAATCCTGTGTTAAGAGTCACAGTGCCACAAAACCCTGAAAATGGCTGTATGTCTGTAATCCCAGCATTTGGGACTGAGGTAGAGATAGGAAGTTGGTCATTGTTGGGTACATATAGAATAGAATTTAATGCAGGTAGGCATGGTGAGCATGTCTCAAAAAAATCAGAGATATGCTGAAGTCACCTGAAGGGTAAAAGCTTGGGATTTGGAAGAACCAGAAAGGGAAAGGGTTACATTTGGCATCTGGTAGTGATTCATGGTTGTAAAGAGAGATTATCAAAGGAATACATCTGTCCTAACGTGAGGGTAGCAGAAGAGAAGGATGTGCTGTCCTGAAGGTGTACTGTGACCTCAGAGTGACAGTGTCACCTTCTTCATAAGAGCTAGAAGGAGAGAAGTCTCCATGACTACTGTCTGAGGTGAGGTATGAACGAGCTGCTCCTCAGGGAGGCAGCCTCAGAGGGCAGAGAGACTCTGGGGAGAGTGGGCACACTGGGCTGTTTCCCTGGAGGGTCTGTTGTGTGCCCAGAGTGAACAAAACAGGGGAGAGTTCTCTTGTGGGGAGAATCATAGTGAGAATATCAGAAAGCTGTTGACCTAGATTGACTGGTCCCTAAGATGGGGACATGTGTGGGAGTCAGCATAGAGTATAGAGGAGACTGTCCTGTTAGGCTGCCTGTGGTAGCAGAAGTCAGTATAGCCAGCATCTCCCCTGTGCCTTCTGGACTAATCTAAGGATATATAATGTGATCTTTGTCTCTGTAGACATGAGCACACCAGTGGATACTACAAAGTGTCATCGTATTTCCTTGGGAAATTGCTGGCTGAGCTGGTACCCAGGAGGTTATTCCCAAGTCTTACATTTACTGTTATAGTATTCATCATAGCAGGTAAGTGA
>NC_022027.1:54727710-54728964 GCF_000317375.1 Microtus ochrogaster | reverse complement strand
CAGAGAGAGAGAGAGAGAGAGAGAGAGAGAGAGAGAGAGAGAGAGAGACAGAGAGAGAGAGAAAGAGAGAGAGAAAGAAAGAGACAGAGAAGCACTAATAAAGCTTAGACTTTGTTTTATAACAGATTTACCATTCAAAGCCAGTCATTTAGGCCAGGGAAAAATTATTTGTTCTGTAACCCAGGACCACTGCCCAGGGATGACATCATCCACAGATGTCTAAGACCTCCCACATAAATCATCCATCCAGACAACCTGAATTTGATCCTCAGAGTCACAATGGAAAAGAGAATCACTGCAGAAAGTTGTCCTTAAACTCCACATACACACCATGGCTCATGCACATCATACCACATGCATACCCATACACACATGTGTACCATACCCACATTGATAATCATAATATTAACTTTGAAAACAGGCATTGAACTCAGCTCCTACAGACTCTGTGTCCTTGTGACTATTATAAAACACAGGACTGTGCATGTCTTATAACATTAGCACCATAAAGATTACAAATCAGTTTTGGAACCCATTACCTTCCTCCAAAGCAGTTATATGGTGATTTCCTAGGAAAACTAAAGTTGCAGGCACCCTCCCATCCTCTCATTATTAAAATCACTGCACAGTTTTTTAACCCTTTCCTTGGATAGGTTTCTAGCACTGTGACAAACACCATGACCAGAATCAACTTGTAGAGGAAAGGGTTTATTTCATTTTACAGTTCAATGTCCTTTAAGAAGGGAACTCAGGACAGGAACCTGGGGGCAGGGAGTGAAGCAGAGTCCATGGAGGAGTGCTGCCTCACTGACTTGTTTCTAATGGCTTCCCAAGGCTGCCTTCCTATAGAACCCAGGACCACTGCCCAGGGATGGCATCATCCACAGATGTCTAAGACCTCCCACATAAATCATCCATCAAAAAAATGTCCCCACAGGCTTGCCTACCTGCCAATCTAAAGGAAGCATTTTCTTAGTGAGTTTCCCTCTTTCCATATGACCCTAGCTTGTGTTAAATTTACAAAACAACTAACTGGTACAGCTCAGATCCCAGTTTTGTAGTGATAAGAGCGGCGGGGCTGCGTCCCCAGCACCCCGGCCGCCCCTGGCCGCCTGCTAGCTTATGCCCCAAAATAACAACACACAAATTGTATTCATTTAAACACTGCTTGGCCCTTTAGCTCTAGCCCTTACTGGCTAATTCTGATAGCCTGATCAACCCATCTCTAATAATCTGTGAGCACCGGTCTTACCG
>NC_022027.1:54725281-54726560 GCF_000317375.1 Microtus ochrogaster | reverse complement strand
GACCATTCCCCCCTATGTTTAGGCTGTACAAGGTATCCCTCCAAAAAGAATGGGCTCCACTAAGCCAGTTCAAGCACTAGAGATAAACGCTGATCCTACTGCCAGTGGCTCTATAGATTTTCCAAGCCACACAGCTGTCATCCATATTCAGAGGGCCTAGTTTGGACCTATGCAGGTTCCCCACTATCAGTCCAGAGTCAGTGAACTCCCACTAGCTCAGGTCAGCTGTTTCTGTGGGTATCTCTGTCATGGTCTTGACTCCTTTGCTCATATTATTGCTCCTCCCTCTCTTCAACTGATCTTCAGAAGCTCATCCCAGTACTTAGCTATGGATCTCTGTATCTGCTTCCATCAGTTGCTGGATGAAGGTTCTAGAATAACAATTAGGTAGTAATCACTCTGATTACAGGGGAAGACCAGTTCAGGTACCCTCTCCACTATTGCTTGGAGTCTTAGCTGGGGTGTGGATTCCCGGGAATTTCCCTAGTACCACATGATACTAACCCCATGATGGCCCCCTCAATCATGATATCTCTTTCCTGGCTCTCCAGCTCTGTCCTTCCTTCAACTCAACCATCCCATTCCCTAATGTTCTCCTCCTCCTTCCCCTTCTCCCGTCCCACTCTGCCCTCTCTTCTCCCCTGCCATGCTCCCAATTTTCTCCGAAGATCTTGTCTATTTCCTCTTCCCAGGGGGATCCACGTATGTTACTGTTAGGATTCTCCCTGTTACTTAGCTTCTCTTGGGATTTTGAACTATAGGCTGGTTATCCTTTGCTTTATATATAATACCTACTTGTGAGTGAGTACATACTGTGTTTGTCTTTTGGGGTATCAGTTACCTTACCCAGGATTTTTTTTTAATAGTTCCATCCATTTGCATGCAAAGTTCAGGATGTCATTTTATTTTATTGCTGAGTAGTACTCCATTGTGTAAATATGTCACATCTTCTTCATCCATTCTTCAGTGGAAAGGCAGTTAGGTTGTTCCCAGGTTCTGGCTATTACAAATAATACTGATATGAATAAGGTTGAGCAAATGTCTTTGGGTATAGGCCCAAGAGTGGCATTGCTGGGTCTTGAGGTAGAATGATTCCCGATTTTCTAAGAAACAGCCGTAGTGATTTCTAAAGTGACTGTACAAGTTTGTACTGTCACCAGCAATATAGGAGTGTTCCACTTCTCATCCTCTCCAGCATAAGCTATCATCAGTGTTTTTGATGTCAGTCATTCTGATTGGTGTAAGATAATATCTCAGAGTCATTTTGATTTGTATTTCC
>NC_022027.1:54688893-54697255 GCF_000317375.1 Microtus ochrogaster | reverse complement strand
AAAAAAAAAAACCAGTCTACAATTCACAATCTCAGAGAACCTAGACAACAAAGAGAACCCTAAGAGAGACACTCTCACACTGAGCCTGAGGAGTAAACCAGGGCTTTCTGATGACCTAGGATGTCTGATCCTCCAGCCCCGGTGATGCCCTGCCTCCCCCTCCCACTATCAGGCTCTTTACCTGGTGCTGGGATCTGAATTGGGTCCTCATGCTTACAGAGACAGGCCATTGTACAGCCTGTACATTCTCTGTATGCATCTTGTACTCCAATGAAAATTAACTTTTTTTAAAAAAACTTGTACAGTTCTTATTCTTTGAGAATTTTGAAAACTTCATAGAAACAACGTATTTTAATCACATTCACCCCTGCTACTTTACAGCAGAATTTTCCTCCAAATCCCCCTCCCAACAGCTTCTCCCTGTTCTCTTTTGGCTTCCCTTCCTACCCCTCCCCACCTATTCCCCTCCCCTCCCTCCTTTCCCTTCCTCTCCCTCCCCATCTTCAATAACCCACTGAGTCCAGTCACTGCTGCCCATGAACACATGTGAGTAGAACATTTCTCTGGATAGTCGACATGCCAAGGACGCACTCCTGAAGAAAACCGACTGTCCCTCTCCTGGCAGTCATCACCTGTCTGCAGCTCCTCAGAATAGGGGGAGGGATTGTGTGACCCTCCCATTCATGCTAGAATGTTAAAAAGACTGACAGAGTATGAAACGGACTTACTTTTCAACATTAGCTCTCTGGTCCGTGAAGTGTCCTACACTGCACACTGCACCATCTGACTGCAGGCTAACAGGCTGCACTTAGTCCCCCCTCCCCTTTTTTATTCTTTAGGGATAGAGTTCGATATTTAGCTCAGGCACCCATAGCCCAAATTCTCCTGCCTAAGTTTCTCTGTTATAGGGCTTACAATTGAGAACAGTGAATTTTTTCTCAATTTGTCTCTTCTGAAACAAAATGAAGCTATAAATCAATTTATATTAACAACGTGGGCATTTAAGAAGCCATTCCCTCGGCTGTCTTGATCCGCTTGTTTGTCCCTTGTTGTGTTAAGCATATACTCACCTTCTGTTTATTACTTCCACCGCCAATCTATTAAAAAAAGAAAGAAAAAATACAGAGAGACAGACAGAAAGACGTCTTTGCTTCCCTTTTTTCTCTTCTGGGGCCTGGATCCCCAAAATCCAGTTGATGTGGTCCTGACTTAGGGCTCAGTGCAGACTGGAGGCTTCAGGACAACGTAGTACAAGAGAATCATCTGCTTACCACCAGGTGGCGCTAGCTCCACTCCTCTCTTCCGGCTCCGCCCAGGCTCACTTTCCTTCCCTGAAGTTCCTGATGCAGGCAGAGGCTGAGGACAAGCTGAGCAGCAGCCTGGGTTTCTCTTCTTCCCCTGCATCGGACAGCAGTGAGTATGGGGAACAGAAATGGCTTTCTAATAGTATAATTAGCATCACACACCTCACCGACTTACAGTGCACAGTTGTGTGGCTATGGGAATATTCAGAGGTGTGCAAGCATATTTCCTTAATCTTCTCCGCTTATTTAATTCAGAGATGCTTTCCCACAGCTTCTCTCGGTTATTTTCTGTGTGTGTCGGGGCGGTTAAGGGCGCCAGGAAGAGGAAAGATTACTAGGGACAGGTTCAATGTGTGTGGAGATCACAGGATAACTTTTGAGAGTCAGTTATTTTCTTCCAACTTTTTGAGAAGATCTCTCCTGTACTTTGTTCCATGCTGGGTGCTCCTGGGTAGCTGGCTTTTTAGTTTCCAGGAGACCTCCTGTGCTCTGATTACAAAGGTATTCTTTACAAATCTTGTGCAGCCAGTACATTTACCTGCAGAGACCTCGTGCTGGACCCTAGGTGGTTCAGAGCCCTTTTCTTGGTTTGTAGTTCAGAGGATCAAATCCAGAGCCTTCCATATGCTAGGCAAGTGCTCTTGCAGCCCAGTGGGATTTTGCATATATAAGCATTTCATCCATAAGTAGGGTAATTTGACTTCTTCCTTACGTGTTTGTAACACTCTTTTTCTTCTCTCATTTTATTTCTCTGAAGATCCAAGCTCTGTATTAAATAATAGTTGAGGAATGGTCACTCTTGGGTCTATCCTGCATTAGAGAAGCTGATTCAAGTTATTCCCTATCAGTATATTGTTGGTAGGAATATCACAGTTCCCTTTATTGTGTGCAGGTGTAAGTTTTCTCTTCCTGGTTTGTTCAGGGCTGTAATCAAGAATGAGTTTAGTTTCTTAAGGACTTCCCCCATCTATTGAGATTAGGATATCATACTTATCCCTGATCATGTTACGTGCTGAATTTCTTTTACTAATTTGCATATGCTGGACCATGCTTGCAAAAACACAGTGTTCTTTCACCATGTGTTTCTGTGCTTTCTATCACTGTTGACTTTTTCTACAAGTCATTATGATCTGATAGGATATAAGAAATTACCTTTTCGATTTGTTAAAAGTTTGTGATGGAGTGCTCCAGTTATTAACATGTAGTTATTTTTATTTTTCCCAACTTTGGCTGGATATCTGCTTTCTCAGGTAGGCGTGGAGCTTTAGGGGTCTGTTCACTTAAAATGCAGTTTCCAGCCTTTCACTCTCAGTCTTCATATGCGTCACTAACTAGCTAGTTTCCTGCTGCAATAAACAATAGGTCATTGTTTTCTGCTTTTCAGTTCAGCCTGACAGTTTCATCTTTTACTCCAAAATTGAGACCACTTATATTTAAGTTACTGTTGAATGTTTGTACTGAATGAAATCCTATAATTTGGTGGGCTTCTCTTTATCTTCTGATTTTCTGTCTTCCTTTCAATTGCTGTGTTCTTTTCTTTCTCTCTCATCTTAGATGTTTGCTGGCTCACTAGCACTTTGCTTTTTCTTGCTGTGATAAAACATCGTGATCAAAAGCTACTTGTGGAAGAAAAGGTTTATTTGGCTAACACTCCACATCACAACCAACTAAAAGAAACCATGTGGGAACTCAGGCAAGAACTGAATCAGAGATCATGGAGGAACATGGCTCACTAGTTGCTCCTCATGGCTTTCTCAGTCTGTTTTCTTAACCATCCCAGAACCCCAAAGTGGGCCCTCCCTTGGATCATACACACTGAGCCATCATCAGGTCACCCAATGTGTGTATTACCAGATGGGTACAAGGCAACAAATTCTCAACTCGGTTTCCAGAATGTCTGCTCACGTGATCAGCCCTAATTGAAATGACCCACTTGAGCTCCCATTTGTTCAGATCCCTTATGCCTGGAGTCAGCTCTGTGCTTTGGAGCAATCTGCCCCTTGAACCATCACATTATCTTTTTTTTTAAGTTTCTGTATGTTTATTTCAGGTCTGGGTGGCAGGGAAACAAATGAGCAGTATCCACCATCATCTCCCCTTCCCAGTATTGGTTAAATTCTGCCTTTTGTAAATGAGTGATGACTTACATTAAATTTTGAGGGGAGGAGATGCTGAATCCATTTACTTTTTGTTTCTTTGGGAGACTGTTTGTGGGTTTCATATGGCATGTCCCTCATCATCTATACCACTTCTTATATGTTTTTATTATTATTTATTTATTTATTAAAGATTTCTGTTTTTCCCCGCCTCTGCCTCCCATTTCCCTCCCCCTCCCCCAATCAAGTCCCTCTCCCTTGTCAGCCCAGAGAGCAATCAGGGTTCCCTGCCCTGTGGGAAGTCACCACCCACCTCCATCCAGGTCTAGTAAGGTGAGCATCCAAACTGCCTAGGCTCCCACAAAGCCAGTATCTCTTTATCTTGAACTGACACTGTGCCTTGAACCATCTGAGTATTTACTGACCACCCTGTTCCAGAACAGCTCTCTCTGCTGCATGTGTATCAGCTCTGTTTTCCCATCCACAGCTCTGCTTTAACCCTTGCACCACTGAAGCCTTTATGGGTGACACTGTGTGTCATTGTGGTCAATGCATTCTGTGATCTGAGAGAAATATTGATCGTTAGGATCAGAAGGAACTAGTTTACACTTGCCAAAAACCACAAGCCTCAGAAGAAACGAAAGTGCCTGGGAAATGAAAGGCAAAAAGTTGATGCCGCTTATGAATGCCTTGTTCTTCAATAGTCTGACATGTGGATGACATATGTGTATCCATCCATGTTTTTCACATGACATCCCTGTGGCAGACATTGATCCAGTGCATTTATTCCCATTACCACTCTGCCATGCACGAGGAGACAGAGTCAGGTCAAATAATTGCGGTGTAACAATCCTTTTCCTATGAATATATACTACTCTCATTGGTTAATAAAAATCTCACAGGCCGGTAACTGGGCAGGAAGTTAGGTGGGAAAATCAACCTGAGAATGAGGGAAGAAGGAGGACAAAGGCAGGAGAGAAGCCAGTTAGCTACCAAGCAAGCAGGTTGTGTAAAAAATGAGGTAACAAGTCATGAGCCACATGGTAAAGCATAAATAGAAATATGGGTTAATTTAAGTATAAGAGGTGCCTACTAACAAGCCTGAGTTATCAACTGAGAATTCATAATTCATATTCAGCTTCTAAGTCGGTTATTTGGGACTGGGCAGTGTCCATTTACAAATACCTATGCTGGATTTAAGTCTCAGGGGAGTGGTAGGTCTCTCCTGCCAGCCTGTGGTCACCCAGGCGTCTGTTTCACCTTGGAGTTGCTCCCTGGCCTCACACGTGCTGAACATGCACTGACCTGTGCTCTCAAGGCCCGTGTTTCTCCATGTGCTGTTGTCTTCTGCATTGTCTCCTGTCGCAGGGGTTCTTGTATAGGAACTTCAGACTCATTAGTCAAGTCCTGCACATGCCTTATGCTCTGTGTACCTCTCTTTCTTTCCAACTTGGAAATTCTTTTTTCATATGATAATTCTCATTCAGAATGGATTTCATTTCAGTATCAGTCGTGAGTTTCTCTCATTCTCCTTTTTAATTTATTAGTGTTTAAGTGATTGATGAATGCATTTTTGAAATCTTAATTATGATTGTTTTGAAAATAGATTCTGTGTCTTGTGATAAGAAATATGTAATTCCTTTCTTTCTGTCTTTGAATGTGGCAATCAATTGTCATATTATTAATGATTGCTAATTGCAGTCTGGATTACTTGTGAATCTCCCTCTAAGTTCTTACTTTAGGAATATTTAGTCTTGTTTACTCCATGCCTAGAAATTCATGACTAAAATTTCAGATGACATGTTTTGAACAGGAGGGGGTTAACATTTTCCAGCAATTCCTGAGTAGAACACACTGATGTAGCACAGATTTAACCCCATAGTTTGTTTTTTTCTAATTCTCAAAGCCTAAGCCTTTGGGATCTCAAGACACAGGGTTTAGAGCATGCCATTTTTCTGAGGCTCCAGGTTTTTCTGGTGACAGACTGCTAATAATTTTCCTCAAGAATAACAGGTCTTCTTGTGGATGTGTTTAGCAGGTTTTGTGTTCCAGTCTTTTCTGAAGTTGGCCCTGTACTTGAGAGGTTTAATGGGTGATGGCAGGAGGGAAGGCAGGAAGGGGCTGGCTTGAGTGTTGCTGTCCCTCAACTCTGGATGCTTTGGTTGTCATCAGAGCTCTTCACACAGCTGCTCCCACCCTGTCTGCTTTAAGGATGCTCCTGGAGGAGGCTTGCCTGAGCAGCTGGTCCCTCACAGGCAGGAGCTCATCACCCAAGATGTCAGCTCTTAGAAAGGAAATCTGGCTGTGTTGAAGATGGCATTTTAAACTGTTTCACTAGCTCAGTGCACTAAAGGTCTTACTTTAAAGGAGACATTTGTTGTGGGAGCTGTGGGGCTTCATTCCGCCATCCAGCTCCTGCCACCGGCTAGCTTTACCCGAAATAACAACACACAATCTGTATTCTTTTAAACACTGCTTGGCCCATTAGCTCTAGCCCTTACAGGCTAATTCTCATATCCCGATCACTCATCTCTAATAATCTGTGTAGCATCAGTCTTACCGGGAAAGATTCAGCATGTCTGACCTGGCAGCTTGCTCCATGGCGTCTGCCCAGGAGAGGGGAGCACGGCCTCTGAGCTCACTTCCTCTTCCTCCCAGCATTTTGTTCTGTTTACTCCTCCCACCTATGTTTTAACCTATGAGGGCCAGCCAAGCAGTTTCTTTATTTTTTAACCAGTGACCTTCCTCCATCAGAAATTCATAACTTGTGATGTGAGACATTTAAATTTCATTTGTATTGTTTTTCCTTGAAAGTCTTAAGCTGCTTAGCTATTGATTTGGCATCCCTATCCCTGTCATTTTAAAATCTGAATCTTCCTAGAATTTAAACATACCCATTATAGCAATGACGATGTCATTGTTAGCAGTTCATCTTCTTGGCTGTCTAAAGATGCCTGATGACCAGAGGTGAAGTCTGAAGCTGCAAATAGTCAAAAATGTCTCAAGATCGCTGTGTAAGTCCAACTTTTTATTATGTCATATCCCATAATAGAACACACACACACGTACACATGTATACATTCTACACACACAAACACATGCACACACTGACATGTGGTGATGGTGGTTATGTGTTCTGCCTCTGAACTTATATTAATCATAGTATGCTTTTGAAGTAAACCAATCTGCCCCCTCATATGTTGCCTTCTTCCTTTATGAATATGAATAATATTTGTGTTCTACTTGTCCATTTGTTTCTTAGGAATTTGGTATCTATGGGGAGTCTATGTACTTAGTTATGTAGAGTTCTCAATGGGCCCGTGGGTGATCACAGCCATATGAACTGTTCATCAGGAAGGAATCTACCTAAGACTGCACAGTTTAAACAGTCCTTAAGTGTGGTATGTTATATAATAATGTTGTTTGTGTGGACTATCAACTTACTGTTGCCTTTCCTTCTACAGGAAGGAAGACATCTAAGATGTCTTCCAATAATGAGCCTGTTGCAATCCCAATAATAGAAAGAAATCCCAATGACCTTCTTGGAATGGACACCAGTGACCTGAACACATTGACTGGAGAGGCTGTGTTAAGTTTTCATAACATCAGCTACCAAGAAACAGTACAGCGTTGCTTTCAGTTTTATAAAAAAACAAGTGTGATAGAAAGACTATCAAATATCAGGTACCTACATGAAGTAGAGACCACAACACTCAGCAACATTTTAACACACAAACTTTCTCTATTATCTATAAACTGTGTGGGTTTATGTGTGTATATGTATATGTGTATTTATGTTTGTGTATAAGTGTATATGTTCATATGTGCAGATGTGTGGATGCTATGACACACCTTGACGCAAGGCAATAAGATGACAACCTTGAGCACTGGTCTTCACCTTCTACTGTGTTACACACAGAGACCCTCATTTTTCACTGCTGGTTGTGCCTGGTTAGCAAGTGTCCTGAGATTCCCCTGCCTGTTGTAGCTAAGTTTTCTATAAGAATAAAAGACTACGCCTCTTTCAGTTTGAATATTCACTATGCTGAATCAATCGGTCAGGGTTTTATTTTTTTTTTTGGAAATAATTTGGTTTGTGCTGTACCTATACATCAATAAATAATGTCCTCTACTTGAGGGATGTCTCCCAATTGTATACTGAGTGGATGTTAATCTCTTTATCAGGGAAGGAAATCATCATTTTGTGGGTGTGTAGTTAGCTTTTCTATTTTGATTAAAATGGTGTTTTGGTTTTGGTTTGAGTGTTACTTGGCAATGCTCTCCTGTCCTCTGAATGTTTCTTTCTAGTATTTGGATTTCTACTTAAGATGCACTGATTTTGGTTTGGTTCTATTTTAGTAGTAATTACATTACTGTTCATATTCCATGAATCATTGCTTTCTTGTGAAGATGTTTATGAGGCAGCAAGTAGGCCTATTTGAATATTTTAATCATCAGACATTAGCAAAAAGCTATTACATACTCAGCACATAAAGGCTGTTGTGTAATGGAGTCTTCATGAGAACCTGCTACTTGCTTCAAGGAGCACTTATCTTAGATGTGACATGTTTCACAGAAGACAAGTCCTTAAATAATAAACAGCAAGGGTTTGTGATATCTGAGGCATTTTTCATGAGTTTCCACTAGCAACTGATAAGTATTATTGCTTTGATAAGTAATAGGCTTCTAATAATGTTTTAATTTTATGAGTTTGCACTTATTTTCTGTGTATAATTTAATTCAACGTCAATAGCATGTTCAGCACAGACCCTAAACTAATATAGCTACCTTTACATAAAAGATCAACCAGTATAATTTTGTGTTTACAGTGGGATCATGAAACCTGGCCTCAATGTAATTATGGGACCACAAGATGGGAGTAGATCTTTGTGAGTATAATAGAAAACATACAAAATCCTTTTGTTTTAGTGATGTTTTAATTATATATTTTTTTATTTTTTT
>NC_022027.1:54687680-54688793 GCF_000317375.1 Microtus ochrogaster | reverse complement strand
TAGCTCTGTAGACCAGGCTGGCCTAGAACTCACAGAGATCCGCCTGCCTCTGCCTCCCGAGTGCTGGGATTAAAGGCGTGCGCCATCACTGCCCGGCTTTTAATTATATTTTAATGAATAAAACTTGTCTGAAAAACAGAAAAGTAAAACAGTCACACTGTCCAGCCTTACAGAGCAGGCAGCAAGGACACACACCTTTAATCCCAGTAGACACACTAGTTTAACCCAGGCAGTAGTGGTGCGTGCCTTTAATCCCAGCCCTAGAAAGGGTTGTAAAACAGGAGGAGACAGCTCTCACACACAGTCTCATTCTGAGATTCCTGGAGGCAGGATCGCCATTTTTGGACTGAGGTTGTGTAGTAGAATCTAAGAGTTCTACAATAGCCCAGAATGGAGTATAACAAAGGTTCATTTATTTGGGGATAAACTCCCAGTAAGGGTAGCAATCTGCAATCCTTTTCTTGTGCTGGGGATTGAAACCAAATGCAGCAGAGAAAAAGGGGCCACACACACTTTTTTCTGCGCTTATAGTACAGGAGACCATACCCATAGTGAACCAGTATCTTAAAGCTATTGGTTAAAGGAGTTCCCACAACAGGTCTATGTAAGAGTCAGTGATTGATTGCTTTCCTTTTTTGGTCTTCTGGTTGAACCCCAATATCTGTTTCTGAGTTAGTTGTGCTTCACTTTTTATCCAGTTTCTGTGCAATAAAAATCAGTTCTATGAGATTTATTTAGGTATTGTGTGAGTGTATCTGTGAGTGTGTACGTGTGAGTCTGGTCCCGTGTGCTGTGGGTAGTGTGCAGGAGGGTGCATTCTAATTTTACACCAAGAGCAGCAAGTCTTACAAGGTCACTTTACTGCTAGGAAATGACAGAGTGATTGACACGAGGTGTTGTGTCATATTGTTATTTATTGTGGGAGAGATAGTATTAAGATTATAATGGTGAAGGAGAAGTTTTGTGGAGACAAGAAATCACCACTAGGCCTAATTCTCAAACTACAGCAGCACATTACCTGTTTGAGTCCCAAGGTCAGATAGCAGGGAGAGGCTCTCATACAGATCATGTCTTACACTTATAATTCTGGGCTGTATTAGGGCACACACTGAA
>NC_022027.1:54682637-54687580 GCF_000317375.1 Microtus ochrogaster | reverse complement strand
AGAGAGAGAGAGAGAGAGAGAGAGAGAGAGAGAGAGAGAGAGAGAGAGAGAGAGAGAGTTCAGTTAAACTTACGCAACATTTTTATTCTGAGCATCTGAGAGGTGATAGCTGTTACTGAAGGGAGGAAGCAAACTACACAACATATGTAACCCTTGTAGGTTATTAAATGTCTTAGCCGCAAGGACAGATCCACGTGGATTATCGGGAGATATTTTTATCAATGGAAAACCTCGACCTGCTAATTTCACATGTACTTCTGGTTATGTGCCACAGGTAAGTACTAGTAGGTTTGTAATTTTAGATTCCGCCTCCTGTATTACTAGTTGCTCAGCTTATAGATTTGTGTGTTTCTAGTTTATTAGATGATACATTTATAGGCCCATTTTTCCCTACATCAGCTTTTGACAATGACTCATTAGCCTGAGGGTGGCATTATTAAATAGGAAGGTGGGGAGGTGTATGACATCTACAGCACAGTATTAATAACTGAGCTGTAATTTAATTATACAGAGTACTACAGTTGTCCAAGTTTGTCCTTCCTTCATCCTTCTTCACTGCTTATTTTTCTGCAAATAATTACAGGTAGCCATCACCAAAATCCCTGTTCTCTATTTGGAAGGCAAAAGGGAAGGTGAAAATGACTGCATCAGGTTCTGTGCTTGAAATTAGTAAAATGGAAAGCTTATTTTTCAGGAGAATATTACATTGTGTATGTTTAATATGAGCATTAGGTTACATTTGTTAGAATGATTGTCTTAATAATAACTATATTTAGTTGAAATACTATTTAACCTTAAGAATGATATTGCGATGTTCACCGTGACTGTGAGAGAAAACGTAGAGTTCTCAGCTGCTCTTCGACTGCCAATGACTATGGCAAGAGATGAAAAAAGAAGGCGGATTAATGAGGTCCTTGAACTTCTGCATCTGGATAAAGTGTCAAATGTCAAGGTAGTGTGAAGAAAAATCTTGAAAGACTCAGCTGAAGATGGGGGGAGATACAGGTGTGGATTACATGACCCTCTGTCAGCTGTTCCATATGATGTATGTAGTCACACTGGCTGCTCTCTGTATTACTCAAGTGACTGGTGACAAGATATAAAAGAAATATTAAGCTGGGAAGCCTTCTTAACAATGGTTAAACTGGGAATGGAGTGTGATCCAGCAGGGAAGAGTGTCCCTCACATGGCCATTTCCAAGTGCTCCTCAGTGAGCCTCCTCTTCCCTCAGCCTTAAACTCTTGACTATAGAGAATTGGACAAGTGCTTTCTTCTGTTTATTGTCTCTTCCCCTAGAGGACTTGTCCCTTGTAGTTTCAGAATGTGCTTCTGGGCAGACACAGGACGTGAGATGGAGAACTCTGACTCTGTGTTCACTCTGCATTTATTTCCCTCCAGGGCTGTCCTTGGTCTCTTTAGATTTCACTTCTCATTTGTGTCATGCTTGTTATTTTCTGTAGTCTCTCTTCTTGTGCTTTTATCTCATCCTGTCTGTGGTGGCCAGTTTTAACTGTCAACTTGACACAGTCTAGAATCACATTGGAATCATCTAGCAGAGAGTCTCAATGCTGAATTGTAGTCAGGTTGGCTTGTGGGCATTCCTGTGGGTGATTGTCTTGATTACATTAAGCAGTGTGGACAGCCACCGCCCACTTATGCAGCGTCGTTCTTTGGGTTTGGGTCCTGGGCAGCATGAGAATGGAGAAAGTGAGTTGAGCGCTGACCGGCATGCGTACATTCATGTGCTGTTGACTGGATGTACCCAGCTATATCAGCTTTCTACCTTGACTTCCCTGCAACGATCGATTGTATTTTTGAACTGTGTGCTGAGATAGAACACTTTGGTCCTTATTTACCTTTTGTCTTATCAGATGGACAGAAATGAGAGTAACTTTGCTCTTGTTCCCTGATTTCTTATCTTCTGTTAATATTTATTTCCAGACTCGGTGTAAGGTTTTATAGATACAACCTTGGGCAAGTATAGCAATGAATGGACCAAGTGACTCTTTCTGCTGAGATTTGTCCAGGATCAGGGAAGGTAATAGAGAAGGGGTGAGCTTCACAGCTGAAGGTTGTAATAGCTAACTAGTTTCTTACTGACATATTTATAAAGAATATTTTACAGTATTTCATCCATGAATACTTATTTTTTGTCCATGATAAATAAGGACATTTGCTTATCTTAATAATTCCATTTTTAACTATCAAAATGAAATAAATCTTTATACCCTCAGCCCTGTCAGGTTATAGCCATTTACATTATCCAGGTGTTCTTTGTTATTACATTGCTTATAGAACCTGATTAGATACCTTAATTATTATATACTTATATATTATAATATCAAACTTACTTCCCTCTTTTTGTGTCCTACAAATCGTATTGCCTCTCATAATCACATCAACTCATTGAGAAGGTTGTATAGAGATGTCTGCTGAGCAGACATTTGTACAGCAGCCATTTGTATATATGGATGAAAATGGTCTCTCCAGAATAGTATTCTCATGGATTAACTCTGGTGTCTCCTCCTTAGAGGCAGTGAGGAATAGGAAGGTACTGGCTGCTGATTCCCACAATCCTTCTCCACACATGTTTATGACATGTTTGTCTAGTTGAGAATAATAATAGAAAAACTGACAATTACCACATTTTCTTTTTCCTGAGTGATGGAATTTTGTGTGCTTTGCTCTGTTTATTTACATGGTTTATGTTTACAATAAGGTCTTTTTTTTGCTTTATTTTTACCAATAATTAGTCATTGCTCTAAGTTGCTTACTTGTTTTATAAGCAACAACATACAAAGATATTTATTAACTTCTCAAAAGTCATGCAATGTAATAAATTGCAAGAATTCTAATATAATTTCTTAATGATAGCTTTCAAAACGTGTGTGTGTGTGCCTGAATGCACAGCACACACAGTGCAGTCATAGGATACCTTTGTCACAGGTCTGTTCTTTCCTCCAACTTGTTTGTCAGGCAGGATCTGTCTTGTTCAGCTGATGCCCTACAGACATGCCTGATCCTCCTGGTGCACCTCCCATTACAGATGCCTGCCACTGCATGTAGCTTTATATGTGAGTTCCAGGGACTGAACCCAGGCTTTGGGTGTGCGGCAAGTGCATTTTCATGCCAAGACTTCTCTTCAGCCTTTCATAAGATTTTGTTTTAAGAAACGTAGAGGCAATATGTGGTTACTGTAAAAGATTGACTGTTACATAGGCAGCACAATAGTACACTTGCTAATGCCAGCCTCCACAGTGTTTAGAATAGCATACAATCAGAGAGCCTTGAGTACCATCCTCCACAACCCCATAGGGTCCAGGTAAGATTCCCCATGGCAGGCGAAAACTGGCCTGGGAAAGGATCTGATAGGTAGTACAAACTTATGGACTCGAACATGTTCCTCCTGCATGTTTCTTTATTGATTGGGGAAGGAAAAAAGAAGTGTGGGGGGGGAGAGAGGAGAAGAAAGAGGAAGGAGAAGAAGGGCTGTTTTTCTCGAAGCTTTCAGTTTTTATAGGCATTCAGACAAGTTAGAAATTTCATAGGTGGTAACAATAGTATCAAACATGCATTTTCACAGACTCACAAAAAAAATGGTGACTCAGACAAAGAGGCACCTTATGTCTTAGAGGGGGCATTGCTGTGAAGCTCCCCAGCAGATATCGGGAGGATATCAATTAAGAATGGAACTTTTAAATCACTACAGAATTCTAAGAAGAGGTTTTTGTGCACCAACTACATTTCTTAATGAAAACTAGAAGTTAATGATTAATAGGAGAAAAACGCAATAATGGTTGCATTTTCTGCTTATGTCTGCTTTCTTCCCTGGTAGCTGGGAGCACAGTGTTGGTAGCTACAGTAACTTGTGGGCTTGATTAGAATTAGTTTTCAGCTGGCTGAGCTAAAAGGGGGTTTCTTTGGAGATTTTGCTTTAACTCCAGCAGGGTGCCTGACAGTATCCAAATGAGCATTGATTTCTCTGAGACTGATTTATGAACTCAAAACTTTTTCCTACATCTCTAGGGGTAAAGGTAAAAACAGTTAGTTTGCTGGCTATGATTGTTTGCTAATTGAAACCAAGGCGAAGGGTAAATACAGAATATTAATAGCTTGTTAGGTTAGAGGAAAGGTGATGGAGGAAGGTCATTGGTTAATTAAATAAAGAAGCTGCTTGCCCTGATAGGTTAAAACGTAGGTGGGAGGAGTAAACAGAACAGAACGCTGGGAGGAAGAGGAAGTGAGCTCAGAGACTCGACAGCTCTCCTCTCAGGGGCAGAGGCCTCAGAGAGACACGATGCTCCACTCTTGCGGGCAGAGGCGAGAGCTCTGCTCTCTGAGGCACGCGATGAAGCTCTGACCCAGGATGGACATAGGCTAGAATCTCCCTGGTAAGCCACCTTGTGGGCTACAGCAGATTATTAGAGATGGGCTAGTCCAGGTGTGAGAGTTAGCCAAGAAAAGGCTAGATATAATGGGCCAAGCGGTGTTTAAAAGAATACAGTGTCAGTGTAATTATTTCGGGTCAAGCTAGCTGGAGGCAGCCGGGGTGCTGGGGACGCAGCCCCGCCGCTCCTATTTCAGCAGAAAGGGCCAGTAGTTTACAACTTCCCGAGTCTGCTGTTAGAGCAGACATACTGCCTCCTGTTTGGGGTTCCTTTCTCATCAGTGAGTGCTGTCAATAAAGAAACTTGTGGGGCCTTAGCTTTATGTAGATTTTGGCTATGAGAACAAAGGTTTCACTCAGTGAATGCTTCCACACCAGGTTTCATGGTGTTGGGGGGAGTACTTAATTACTTTTCATCTATAAATATAAGGACATCGGTGTAGTAATAGGAGCGGCGGGGTCGCACCCCGGCCGCCTCCGGCTAGCTTTACCCGAAATAATTACACAGACACTGTATTCTTTTAATCACTGCTTGGCTCTTTAGCTCTAGCCCTTT